>NC_068424.1:85402849-85529702 GCF_023373465.1 Oncorhynchus keta
GTGTCTAGTGATATTGGTGTCTAGTGATATTGGTGTCTAGCTGTAGGCTAGTTGTCTCGTGATATTGTTGTCTAGTGATATTGTTGTCTAGCTCTAGACTAGTTGTCTAGTGATATTGTTGTCTAGTGATATTGTTGTCTAGCTCTAGACTAGTTGTCTAGTGATATTGGTGTCTAGTGATATTGGTGTCTAGCTGTAGGCTAGTTGTCTCGTGATATTGTTGTCTAGTGATATTGTTGTCTAGCTCTAGACTAGTTGTCTCGTGATATTGTTGTCTAGTGATATTGTTGTCTAGTGATATTGGTGTCTAGTGATATTGGTGTCTCGTGATATTAGTGTCTAGTGATATTGGTGTCTCGTTATATTGGTGTCTAGTGATATTGGTGTCTAGTGATATTGGTGTCTAGTGACATTGTTGTCGATCTTCAGCTGATTCAGGAAATACAACAAATATTGATATACATATATATATATATATTTATAAGTAATCAGCTTAATAAAAGGTCTCCTACTTCTGGTCACGGATGGCACGGAGCAGACCAGTACCCACGATGCACCTGAAAAAACAATGAGCACTCTAAACAGCTGACTGACAAAAGCAAACAATGATACATTAACGGATACATCTACTGGAATAAAGGCAGTTTTTATTTTTTATTTTTATCAAGGACGCATGGCAAACAAATGGCGAAAATGAGGAATTTCAAACTGAAATATATTATTTTAAAGGATCTCAGCATAGGCCCGAATTCAGCACTACTGAGTGTGTTCGTGGACAAGGAGACGGTTTGTGCAGCCACATAGAAATAAATAATTTTAACTTTTACATTTTAGTCATTTAGTCATTTAGCCATTTTTCAAAGTGATTTATAGGAGCAATTGGGGTAAAATGCCTGGCTGAACCATGACGGAGAGGTGAGTGTGTTAGTTTCATAAAACATATGTACCACTGCATTTTAAATACATAGTAGAATGGTTCAATGTTATTATTTAGAGACCACCAAAAACATAAATCCGCTTTGACATTATGGCATATTGTGTTTACGCCAGTGACCCAAACATCTAACTTTAATACATTTTAAGTTCAGGCTGTAACACAACAAGATGTGGACAAAGTATAGGGTATCAATACTTTCTGAAGGCTCTGTGAGTGTCAATTAAAACTAGTCCTTTCGCTCTTTTCTATCCAGAGGCAGAACATGGCTATGCATCAGTCAAACGCCTAAAATTAAACTTTGCGTTTACAATCTCATTGATTTCTTCGTTTTGCCTGTCATTGATTTCCCAAGGCAATAGTCTATGAAAACATACGTTTATGTCACAGTCTTGGCAAGGAGTGGACCAAGGCGCAGCGTGAGTATAGTTCCACATATTTATTTAAGTGAAACTAACAAAACCAAAATAACAACCACCGTGAGGGACGTAGTGCCCAAACACACTAACAAACAACACAAAACACAGGTGGGGAAATAGCTCCCTAAATATGAACCCCAATCATAACGAAGGCTGAGAGGCTTACGTTGCCAACTTCCCTTGCTTCATTTGGACCAACGATAAATATGGCAGCGCCGATTCCCGGAAGGGCACAAGGTTAAGTAGAGGAGGGTGTTTTATGACTTAGAAACACAGCACAGATTTCAGTCCTGGAGGTGTGATCCCTGGCAGATTTGGTTATTGATGATTGTCCCCCATGAGCCACTGTACACGTGATAGCCTATTTCACAATCTAAGATGATTCAAGAAATCTGTACATTTTTACATTTTTTTTTGTTGCCAAGGATGTTTTATTTGCGCAATTTTACAACTAATTAAGTTGTTTTGGTGCAGTATTTCTCAAGTAAAATAAAACAGGTCTGTCTCACTGTCTGTGCTAGTGGATAGAGAGCTGCAGCTGTTCACCTTATGTTAGTGAGCAAATGGACATCGTCAAAATCAAAACCCAACTGTCATTTACCCGTTGGGACTCACGGCTCTTCCAAACTCTGTTTTAGACAGACTGACTTGATCCTATTTACACTTTGTAGTCAAGGTTGACCCTAAAACAATTGTTTGTGAATCATATCGATGCCACAGCCTGTTGTCAAAGGGATTTGTTGCTTTTTAAAGGCAGTTGCTTTTTAAGGTCTTAATTCATTTCATCTCTAATTGCAACTGGGCTTTTGTTTTATTTAGTAAAGTAAGTAGCCTTATCCGAGTCAGAACGGCCCGTAGGGCAGGAGTCCATCTCCTGTTTCTGTAGAGGGAACCAGAACGGCCCGTAGGGCAGGAGTCCATCTCCTGTTTCTGTAGAGGGAACCAGAACGGCCCGTAGGTCAGGAGTCCATCTCCTGTTTCTGTAGAGGGAACCAGAACGGCCCGTAGGGCAGGAGTCCATCTCCTGTTTCTGTAGAGGGAACCAGAACGGCCCGTAGGGCAGGAGTCCATCTCCTGTTTCTGTAGAGGGAACCAGAACGGCCCGTAGGGCAGGAGTCCATCTCCTGTTTCTGTAGAGGGAACCAGAACGGCCCTTTGGGCAGGAGTCCATCTCCTGTTTCTGTAGAGGGAACCAGAACGGCCCGTAGGGCAGGAGTCCATCTCCTGTTTCTGTAGAGGGGACCAGAACGGCCCGTAGGTCAGGAGTCCATCTCCTGTTGCTGTAGAGGGGACCAGAGCGGCCAGTAGGTCAGGAGTCCATCTCCTGTTTCTGTAGAGGAACCAGAGTGAGCCCGTAGGGCAGGAGTCCATCTCCTGTTTCTGTAGAGGGAACCAGAAACGGCCCTTTGGGCAGGGTCCATCTCTGTTTCTGTAGAGGGGAACCAGAACGGCCCGTAGGGCAGGAGTCCATCTCCTGTTTCTGTAGAGGAACCAGAGCGGCCCATAGGGGCAGCAGTCCATCTCCTGTTTCTGTAGGGGAACCAGAACGGCCCGTGAAGGCAGGAGTCCATCCCTATTTCTGTAGAGTGGAACCAGACGGCCCGTAGGGCAGGAGTCCATCTCCTGTTTCTGTAGAGTGAACCAGAACGGCCCCGTAGGCCAGGAGTCCATCTCCTGTTTCTGTAAGTGGACCAGAAAGGCCCGTAGGGCAGGGAGTCCATCTCCTGTTTCTGTAGAGTGGACCAGAACGGGCCCGTAGGGCAGAGTCCATCTCCTGTTTCTGTAGAGTGGACCAGAACGGCCCGTAGGGCAGTCCATCTCCTGTTTCTGTAGAGTGGACCAGAACGGCCCGTAGGGCAGGAGTCCATCTCCTGTTTCTGTAGAGTGGACCAGAACGGCCCGTAGGGCAGGAGTCCATCTCCTGTTTTTTCTGTAAGTGAACCCAGAACGGCCCGTGGGGCAAATCTCCTGTTTCTGTAGGTGGACCAGAACGGCCCGTAGGGCAGAGTCCATCTCCTGTTTCTATGGTGTGAGGCAGCTTTAATGTACAGTACACCTCCTGGATAAGACACTCGTCTATGGCAGAGTTCTAGTTTACAAATAGTTGTAAATAGGAAATTCCCATCTGACCAAAGAGGACGGGGACCCATCCAAGACAGACCTTTACTAGGAGCTGCCCAGGAGGAGACTCATCATCTGCCAACAATTGAGGGGCGGCAACTGATTTCATTAATCCAATTTTAATGAATCTGTATCTATAAAATATATATATATATATATACAGAACCAATAAAATGTAACATGAAGATGTAGAAGGAGGGTACAACTAGCTTACAAAATAACACAAGGCGTTTTTGAATAAGGGGTGTTATTTACATGTATGGGAAGCAGCAAGACCAATATAGAGAATATAGAGAATAAAGAGACCATAGAGAATATAGAGAACATGACAGACCAATACTGGTTCATAACATTTAACAGACCAATACTGGTTCATAACATGACAGACCAATACTGGTTCATAACATTTAACAGACCAATACTGGTTTATAACATGACAGACCAATACTGGTTCATAACATTTAACAGACCAATACTGGTTCATAACATAACAGACCAATACTGGTTTATAACATAACAGACCAATACTGGTTCATAACATAACAGACCAATACTGGTTCATAACATAACAGACCAATACTGGTTCATAACATGACAGACCAATACTGGTTCATAACATAACAGACCAATACTGGTTCATAACATTAAACAGACCAATACTGGTTCATAACATTTAACAGACCAATACTGGTTCATAACATGACAGACCAATACTGGTTCATAACATTTAACAGACCAATACTGGTTCATAACATAACAGACCAATACTGGTTCATAACATGACAGACCAATACTGGTTCATAACATAACAGACCAATACTGGTTCATAACATAACAGACCAATACTGGTTCATAACATTTAACAGACCAATACTGGTTCATAACATTTAACAGACCAATACTGGTTCATAACATTTAACAGACCAATACTGGTTCATAACATTTAACAGACCAATACTGGTTCATAACATTTAACAGACCAATACTGGTTCATAACATTTAACAGACCAATACTGGTTCATAACATTTAACAGACCAATACTGGTTCATAACATGACAGACCAATACTGGTTCATAACATGACAGACCAATACTGGTTCATAACATTTAACAGACCAATACTGGTTCATAACATTTAACAGACCAATACTGGTTCATAACATTAAACAGACCAATACTGGTTCATAACATTTGACAGACCAATACTGGTTCATATCATTTAACAGACCAACAACTCACCAGTATTCTCTCTCTAAGCTGAGACCTTGAAACAGAGATATCTCTTTCTCTAAACAAGGTTGTGGGCATACTGCCATATTGCAGATACTGACAGTTAGGATTCGTTAAATCAGTCACTTGCATGAACACAGAAATTGGTTATTAGAACTGCACATGAATAGAACACAGACATGAGTTATTAGAACTCCACATGAATAGAACACAGACATTAGTTATTAGAACTCCACATGAATAGAACACAGACATTAGTTATTAGAACTCCACATGAATAGAACACAGACATTAGTTATTAGAACTGCACATGAATAGAACACAGACATGAGTTATTAGAACTGCACATGAATAGAACACAGACATGAGTTATTAGAACTGCACATGAATAGAACACAGACATTAGTTATTAGAACTGCACATGAATAGAACACAGACATGAGTTATTAGAACTCCACATGAATAGAACACAGACATGAGTTATTAGAACTCCACATGAATAGAACACAGACATGAGTTATTAGACTCCACATGAATAGAACACAGACATGAGTTATTAGAACTCCACATGAATATAACACAGACATTAGTTATTAGAACTGCACATGGAATAGAACACAGACATGAGTTATTAGAACTGCACATGAATAGAACACAGACATTAGTTATTAGAACTGCATGAATAGAACACAGACATGAGTTATTAGAACTCCCATTAATAGAACACAGACATGAGTTATTAGAACTCCACATGAATAGAACACAGACATGAGTTAGTTAGAACACAGACATTAGTTATAGAAATGCA
This sequence comes from Oncorhynchus keta, assembly GCF_023373465.1. Classification (NCBI taxonomy): domain Eukaryota; kingdom Metazoa; phylum Chordata; class Actinopteri; order Salmoniformes; family Salmonidae; genus Oncorhynchus; species Oncorhynchus keta. The sequence goes on from NC_068424.1 coordinate 85,408,362, forward strand.
CAAACATTACAATTCCATTACAAGGCAATGTTGTATTGTGTTGTAACAGACGTGCTCAGTTGAGACATTGTTGTATTGTGTTGTGCACTATATAGGGCAGGGTTTCTCTCAGGACCCCTAACAAATCAGAGAACAACACCCCCCCTAATAAATTAGAACACCCCCTAATAAATCAGAACAACACCGCCCCTAATAAATCAGAACAACACCGCCCCCTAATAAATCAGAACACAACACCCCCCCTAATAAAATCAGAACACAACACCCTAATAAATCAGAACACAACACCCCCTAATAAATCAGAACACAACACCCCCTAATAAATCAGAACACAACACCCCCTAATAAATCAGAACACAACACCCCCATTTTACAGGCCCATCTCTTGGCATCGGAGGGAGCATTGAGCAGTTTAAGCAAATTTCTACACACTTTGCCATGAGTGAGAAGTTTTAAAGCTTAAATTACAGTGCATTTAAAAATATCTATATTTTTTTTTTAATGGAATACAAGAAGTATCGAGCTGAAAAATGTATAGATGGTGGAGTACTGTGGATATCAATGTCCTTGTGAGTCTCCCAGGTCTTGTTGCCCAGGGTCAAGGTGCTGCATGGTCAATCCACGTCTGCATTGGTCGTACAGCTGCGGTGATACGGCCTCTGCAGGCGTCAGGGCATTCATATTTCTCGCGCTTCACGCAGCAGAGCTGTTTGGGAAGGAATTCATCAAAGAAGTGAGTGTGTGTTTATACAGGACCTCCCGCCCCGCCCCTACCTACCGTCGACCAATCAAAGCCCTAAGGCACTGTTACAACATTTGGGAGCTGCACGACGATGCGGCACAGAGATCCATTTGGCTCTGCATGCCACCGGAGGATCCAAAGATGCTTCACATCTCCATCTCTCCTCCGATCGGATCCAGCATAAATTTCCTCCTAAGGACATAACTTTGTAGACTCATAATAATACTACGCCGACACCTAAACTTATTCCACGGATCTCTTGGCCAAAATTAATCAAATCTGTAGTCCGTAACATTCCACGTGAATATCCAAGCTGCTGAACCCCTGCATCAGGCCCACCTTGAGAACCACTGGTACAGGGGATAGGGTGCCATTTGGTGATGTACTCCTTATATCTTGTAAGGGCTGTGGGTAATATCACCCTGAGCAATGCTTCTACTGAACTGGGGTAAATTTCTCCAGAAAACAAACTATATTTAGCATTAAGATCATGGTCTGCCAATGTTCTTTATGTTCTTAAGAAACACATCCCGAACACAGATTAAGATTACTGTGCCTGTCCCGCAGGTGGGATGTTCGGATGTACCGATCCTGTGCAGGTGTTGTTACACGTGGTCTGCCACCAGATTTGGAAAGATGGCTCCGCGGAGGCATGCCTGCCTGCCCACTGAGGTGTGCTGAGTGCCTGCCTTCATGTTACCCACTGAGTGTGCTGGTGCCTGCCTTCAGGATGTTACCCACTGAGTGCCTGCCTTCAGGATGTTACCCACTGAGGTGTGCTGAGTGCTTGCCTTCAGGATGTTACCCACTGAGTGCCCTGCCTTCAGGACTTACCCACTGAGTGCCTGCCTTCAGGATGTTACCCACTGAAGGGTGTGTGCTGGTGACTGCCTGTTACCCACTGAGGTGTGCTGAGTGACCCTGTTACCCACTGAGGTGTGCTGAGTGACTGCCTGTACCCACTGAGGTGTGCTGAGTGACTGCCTGGATTACCCACTGGTGTGCTGAGTGACTGCCTGTTACCCACTGACTGCCTGTTAGGGTGTGCTGAGTGACTGCCTGTTACCCACTGAGGTGTGCTGGGTGCCTGCCTTCCCACTGGATGTTACCCACTGAGGTGTGCTGAGTGCCTGCCTTCCCACTGAGATGCCTGCCTGTTACCCACTGAGGTGTGCTGGTGACTGTGCCCGCTGCCTGTGCTACCCACTGAGGTGTGCTGGTGTGCCTGCCTGTTGCTGAGTGCCTGCCTGTTACCCACTGAGGTGTGCTGAGAGGTGTGCTGAGTGCCTGCCTGTTACCCACTGAGGAGTGTGCTGAGTGCCTGCCTGTTACCCACTGAGGTGTGCTGAGTGCCTTCAGGATGTTACCCACTGAAAGTGTGCTGAGTGACTGCCTGTTACCCACTGAGGTGTGCTGGGTGCCTGCCTGTGTTACCCACTGAGGTGTGCTGGCCTGTTACCCACTGCCTGTTCAGGATGTTACCCACTGAGGTGTGCTGAGTGACTGCCTGTTACCCACTGAGGTGTGCTGAGTGCCTGCCTGTTGCCACTGAGGGTGTGCCTGTTACCCCACTGAGGTGTGCTGAGTGCCTGCCTTCAGGATTTACCCACTGAGGGTGTGCTGGTGACTGCCTGTTACCCACTGAGGTGTGCTGAGTGCCTGCCTTCAGGATTACCCACTGAGGTGTGCTGAGTGACTGCCTGTTTACCCACTGAGTGTGCTGAGTGACTGCCTGTTACCCACTGAGGTGTGCTGAGTGCCTGCCTGTTACCCACTGAGGTGTGCTGAGTGCCTGCCTGTTACCCACTGAGGTGTGCTGAGTGCCTGCCTTCCCACTGGGATGTTACCCACTGAGGTGTGCTGAGTGACTGCCTGTTACCCACTGAGGTGTGCTGGTGACTGCCTGTTACCCACTGAGGTGTGCTGAGTGACTGCCTGTTACCCACTGAGGTGTGCTGGTGACTGCCTGTGTCCTGAGTGTGCCTGCCTGTTACCCACTGGATGTTACCCACTGAGGTGTGCTGGTGACTGCCTGTTACCCACTGAGGTGTGCTGAGTGCCTGTTACCCACTGGGGTGTGCTGGTGACTGCCTGCCTTGTGCAGGATGTTTGAGGTGTGCTGACTGCCTGCCCACTTCTGAGTGCCTGCCTGTTACTGAGGTGTGCTGAGTGACTGCCTGTTACCCACTGAAGATGCCTTATGAGGTGTGCCTTGTCATTGCAGCAGGATGTTAACATGTCTATCTAAGAGCACCCAGTTACCCGCACTGTGAGGGTGTGCTGAGTGACTCTGTCCCAGTGTGCTGAGTGCCTGCTGTCCCAGTGCTATCTATCTAAGACCCCTGTTACCCAGTGCTCCTCTGTCCCAGTGCTATCTAAGGCTGGTGCCTGCCTGTTACAGTGTTCCTCTGTCCCAGTGGTATCTATCTAAGGTACCCAGTGTTCCTGCTGTTACCCAGAGGTGTGCTGATGACTGCTTGTTACTGGTGTGCTGAGTGACTGCCTGTTAGTGTTGAGTGCCTGCCTGTTACCCAGTGGTATCTATCCCACTAAGGCTGCCTGTTACCCAGTGTTCCTCTGTCCCACTGAGGTGTGCTGAGTGACTGCCTGTTACCCACTGAGGTGTGCTGAGTGACTGCCTGTTACCCACTGAGGTGTGCTGAGTGCCTGCCTGTTACCCACTGAGGTGTGCTGATCTGCCTGTTGCCCAAGAGGTGTGCTGACTGCCTGTTAGTGTTCCTCTTACCCACTGTGTGCCTGGTGACACCTGTTACCCACTGAGTGCCTGTTACCCACTGAGGTGTGCTGAGTGACTCTGTTACCCACTGTATCTATCCCACCTGTTGTTCAGGTGTGCTGGAGTGCACCCAGTGTGCTGAGTGACTGCCTGCCTGTCCCCAACAAGATGCCTTATGACCTTGTCATCTGTCTAAAGGCACCCAGTGTTCCTGTCCCAGTGCTCCTCTGTCCCAGTGCTAGTGCTATCTAAAGCACCCCAGTGTTCCTCTGTCCCAGTGTTCCTAAGGTACCCAGTGTTCCTCTGTCCCAGTGCTATCTATCTAAGGCACCCAGTGCTCCTCTGTCCCAGTGCTATCTGTTCCTCTGTCCCAGTGGTACTCTAGGCCCCCAGTGCTCTAAAGGTACCCAGTGTTCTGTCCCAGTGCTATCTATCTAAGGCACCCAGTGCTCCTCTGTCCCAGTGCTATCTATCTAAGGCCCCCAGTGCTATCTATCTCACCCAGTGTCCCATCTATCTAAGTGCTATCCTAAGGCACCCAGTGTTCTAAGGCCCCAGTGTTCCCTGTCCCAGTGTTCCTCTGTCCCAGTGCTATCTATCTAAGGCCCCCAGTGCTTCCTCTGTCCCTGTCCCAGTGTTCTATCTCTGTGTTCCTCTGTCCCAGTGCTATCTAAGGCCCCCAGTGCTCCTCTGTCCCAGTGCTATCTATCTAAGGCCCCCAGTGTTCCTCTGTCCCAGTGCTCCTCTGTCCCAGTGCTGTCCCAGTGCTAGTGCTCCTCTGTCCCAGTGCTAAGGCACCCAGTGTTCCTCTGTCCTAAAGTGGTATCTATCTGTGCTCCCAGTGCTATCTATCTAGGCACCCAGTGTTCCTCTGTCCCAGTGCTATGTTCTAGTGCTCCTCATGTCAATTGCTAAGGCACCCAGTGTTCCTCTGTCCCAGTGCTATCTATCTAAGGCACCCAGTGCTCCTCTGTCCCAGTGCTATCTAAAGGTACCCAGTGTTCCTCTGTCCCAGTGCTATCTATCTAAGGCACAGTGTTCCTCTGTCCCATGCTATCTATCTAAGGCCCCCAGTGTTCCTCTGCTCCCAGTGCTATCTATCTAAGGCCCCCAGTGTTCCTCTGTCCCAGTGCTCCTCTGTCCCAGTGCTCCTCTGTCCCAGTGCTATCTAAGGCACCCAGTGTTCCTCTGTCCCAGTGCTATCTATCTAAGGCACCCAGTGTTCCTCTGTCCCAGTGCTATCTATCCTAAGGCACCCAGTGTTGCTATCTATCTAAGGCTGCTCCTCTGTCCCAGTGCTATGCACCCAGTATCTCTGTCCCAGTCTAAGGCCCTACCCTGTCCCAGTGCTATCTCCTGCTGTCCCAGTGGTATCTAAGGTACCCAGTGTTCCTCTGTCCCAGTGGTATCTATCTAAGGTACCCAGTGCTCCTCTGTCCCAGTGGTATCTAAGGTCCCAGTGTTCCTCTGTCCCAGTGGTATCTATCTAAGGCACCCAGTGCTCCTGTCCCAGTGGTATCTAAGGCACCAGTGTCCTCTGTCCCAGTGGTATCAGTGTTCTGTCCCAGTGGTATCTGTCCCAGTGTTCCTCTGTCCCAGTGTTCCTGGTATCTGTTCCTCTGTCCCAGTGGTATCTATCTAAGGCACTCCAGTGGTATCTAAGGTACCAGTCCCCAGTGCTCTGTCCCAGTGGTATCTATCTAAGGCACCCAGTGTTCCTCTGTCCCAGTGGTATCTATCTAAGGCACCCAGTGTTCCTCTGTCCCAGTGGTATCTATCTAAAACTTGAGTGTTCCTCTGTCCCAGTGGTATCTAAGGTACCCAGTGTTCCTCTGTCCCAGTGCTCCTCTGTCCCAGTGGTATCACAAGGCAACCAGTGTTCTCTGTCCCAGTGCTCCTCTGTCCCAGTGGTATTATGTACCAGGGCATGCCTTCGTGTATGGTACATATTTAATATAATCACTTCCTTGTTATTCAGAGTTACTATGCGATCATTTGAGGAAAACAAATTGAAAAAAGGATCCATGTAACGTAAAATATTTATTAGTATTCATCAATAGCCGATACAGTTGCTCAAACATAGCGCATTCATTAAAAACAAAAACAAATAATTCAACAGTACTTTTAGTTTACCTTTCAGCCAGTGGTTTCTGATAGGAGCACTCACAAGCCAAAAGTGGTCCCCGAATATTGTGTGCTACATCACGTATGTGCACCCGCCATCGCTCCTCTCTGCTGCGTTATCTTGCTAGCCGTCACTCAAAATGTCAAAAGGGGCTGAAGCCCGTGGACTACAACTAATTGCTCATGTGGCGGAAAGGGTTAGAAACTAGGGATTTCATGGCTAATTGAGGTAAGACAGTAATTCTGCATGTTTATAAACTGGGTGGTTCGAGCCCTGAATGAGGATTGGCTGACAGCCGTGGTATATCAGACCGTATAGCATGGATATGACAAAACATGATGTAATTTTTACTGCTCGAATGCGTTGGTAACCGGTTTCTAATAGCAGTAAGGCACCTCTGGATTTGTGATACATGGCTTAAGAACAGCTCTTAGCTGTGGTATATTAGCCACGTGGCAACGGCCCTCGAACATTGATGAAACTACAGACACACGGGCCCAGCGGGAGGTTGAAAAAAAAAAAAAACCCAGTCACACAGGATGTCTTTAAGTGTTATTTACAGCAATTTGACTCACTTTCTCGGAGCTAATTTCTTCAAGCATGCCTCATACAGACGTCGATGTCGACATCAATCCTGTCTGTTCACAATGTCAGAGCGAGTTCACTCTCAAGCAACGAGACCCCCTCATCACACTTGTAACAACTTTAAATCTGGAGCAAAGAAATGAAACGCCATAACTAAAAATCAATGAATATATCAGCGAAGAGATGAATCAAGAGATTTATTTTGAGATGTGTTTTTTTGAGCAGTCTAGCTAGCAGAAACAAAAGATTGTATTTTGAACTGAAAAAAACATGAATATTTAAAATCGTAAGGCTAAAACACAAATGTGTGATGATATGTAGTCAGTCTCATCTGCAGTGTGAGAAACACAACTATAAGAAGGTCAAGGAATTACAACAGACAGCAGAAATGCTTCTTGCGACAGAGAAGACAGAAGAGCGCAAGATGTTAAAAAGGCTGAAGAGAGCACTGAGGCTCAGTCCCAAAATGGCACCCTATTCTCTATTTAGGGTACTATTTTATATCAGGGTCTATAGGGCTCTGGGACACTACTTTATATCAGGGTCTATGGGGCTCTGGGACACTACTTTATATCAGGGTCTATAGGACTCTGGGACACTACTTTATATCAGGGTCTATGGGGCTCTGGGACACTACTTTATACACTCAGGGTCTATGGGACTCTGGGACACTACTTTATATCAGGGTCTATGGGACTCTGGGACACTACTTTATATCCAGGGTCTATAGGACTCTGGGACACTACTTTATATCAGGGTCTATAGGACTCTGGGACACTACTTTATATCAGGGTCTATAGGACTCTGGGACACTACTTTATATCAGGGTCTATAGGACTCTGGGACACTACTTTATATCAGGGTCTATAGGACTCTGGGACACTACTTTATATCAGGGTCTATGGGGCTCTGGTAAAGTAGTACACTATATAGGAGGAATAAAGGGTGCCATTTGGGATACAACCTTTGAGTTGGGAGGGAATGGTGGGTCGGCCTCAGGTCTAGGATCAGCTTCCCCCAATCCTAACCGTAGACATTAGTGGGGGAAATGGTAAACTGACCCAATATCAGCGTCTAAGGACCTGCTTCCTGTGCGGAACTACATCCTCGTGGTGGGTAGACTTTAAGACGATGACAGTATTCAGTTGGTCACGAAAACAGCCAGATGGAAACCTAACTAGAGTCACGAGTCATTTTTAAGAGACACGAACCAGGCTCTTGTACTCGCTCCCGATAAAAAAAAAAAACAAGAGGACAAGACCGACGTCGGCACGTGCACAGTAGACCACCTGCTGGGTGAGACTGGCGTCGTCCTGTCCTAATGCTGTCGCATACCTCCAACCATTACAGTCAGTTTACATTCTGTGATGTACAGTCACCACTTCCATAGCGTTTAGCCTCGTCACGGCCACTTCCTGCTACTAGTATGGAACCTTCATTTCTGCAGGTTCGTCTCATCGAGATAAACATCTCTACACCCCAACTGATAAGACCACGGACACGTGGAGGAGTAGAATGTAAACAAGCCCAGTGCCTTCACCTACCTGTCCTGAAGGAAAGGACACAAGGACGCTAGCTAGGACTACTGTGACCCTAGACACTTTGTGGTAGAAGACAAAAGTGTAAAGCTCTGCATGGTCAAAACGACATCTGTAGTGGCCCGTACGCCGCTTACTGTGTTGCAGCCTCTGCAGAAGTCAGAACTGCTGTGAAGGAAGTTGTCATGGCAGCGAGTTTGTGTTAATACAGGACCCCCCCCTCCCCTTACCGTCAACCAATCATGTCAATGCGGAGCTATGCCGAGCCCTTTGCATTGTTGCAACATTTAAGAGGCGGAGTTTGATTAAGACTCCGCCTCCGGAGGAAACAATAATTACGTCTCACCCTCCAAGCACATTTGAATCAAATCAAGCTTTTAACTGTAATGGTCCTGAGCTCAGTCACACCGAGCAACATTTCTTCAAAGCATTTAAAACATTTCCCAGAAACGTTCCAGAAATCCTGGTTAGAGGATTTCAGATTTCAACTTATTACCTTATTATACTATATATATTAATATATTATATTGTTCGGGAATCTTCCAACTGGTATTTCTGGAAGTTACCGGATTTTTAACCTTAATCACAGATCTGGGATCAGATTCCCCTACCTCCAAATGTAATCATTAGGTAAATAAGATCTGACTCTGGTCAGCAGTTAGGACCAAACAGATCTGGGATCAGATTCCCCTACCTCCAAATATAATCATTAGGTAAATAAGATCTGACTCTGGTCCAGCAGTTAGGACCAAACAGATCTGGGATCAGATTCCCCTACCTCCAAATGTAATCATTAGGTAAATAAGATCTGACTCTGGTCCAGCAGTTAGGACCAAACAGATCTGGGATCAGATTCCCCTACCTCCAAATGTAATCATTAGGTAAATAAGATCTGACTCTGGTCCAGCAGTTAGGACCAAACAGATCTGGGATCAGATTCCCCCTACCTCAAATGTAATCATTAGGTAAATAAGATCTGACTCTGGTCAGCAGTTAGGGCCAAACAGATCTGGGTTCAGATCCTATTCAACATTCTTTTGTGTTTTTTTGTTGTAATTGCTTGAGCCTGCCTGGAGTGCCAGATGAGCAGGGTTTTCAGCATTCTATTGGTTCCAGGCATACTTAAAATCGATCCCAGATAAAGTAGTTGAAATTATTCTTGAATAGTGTATGAATCCAGGCAGGTCTGACAGGGGCCAATGTCTACTTCCTCCCACTGGCACCTCGGGCTCCAGGATAAAGTTTCTAGGAAGACATTTAGGATCAGCTTCCCTGCCCCCAATCCTAAACACATCAGCATCTCGGGGAAACTTCACCCTACACTGGCAGCTCAGACATACTGTTGTTTCTTGTGAGCCTGTGAGGCCAGGCCTTTGGCTTTCTCTTTAGCTACCAGAGCCGTCTCCCTGGCCCTCTCTGCAGCATGCTCAGCCAGTGTCCTGGAGGGGGTATCACCTGGAAAGAAAAAGAAAGAGAGAGAAAGAGAGAGAAAGAGAGAGAAAGAAAGAGAGAGAAAGAGAGAGAAAGAGAGAGAATGAAAGAGAGAGAGAAAGAGAGAGAAAGAAAGAAAGAATGAGAGAGAGAGAGAGAACGTGGTGGTTAGAACATGGCTGGAGTCAAGGAGTCTTAATCCTCAAATTCAAACCCGACCTGGAAGCCAGTTCCACTGCTTTGTTCCATTGTTCCCTCTAATCAGGGCCTGGTTTAGACCTGGGACACCAGCCATTGTTCCCCTGTAATCAGGGCCTGGTTTAGACCTGGGACACCAGCCATTGTTCCACTGTAATCAGGGCCTGGTTTAGACCTGGGACACCAGCCATTGTTCCCCTGTAATCAGGGCCTGGTTTAGACCTGGGACACCAGCCATTGTCCCCTGTAATCAGGGCCTGGTTTAGACCTGGGACACCAGCCATTGCTCCCCTGTAATCAGGGTCTGGTTTAGACCTGGGACACCAGCCATTGCTCCCCTGTAATCAGGGCCTGGTTTAGACCTGGGACACCAGCCATTGTTCCCCTGTAATCAGGGCCTGGTTTAGACCTGGGACACCAGCCATTGTTCCCCTGTAATCAGGGCCTGGTTTAGACCTGGGACACCAGCCATTGCTCCCCTGTAATCAGGGCCTGGTTTAGACCTGGGACACCAGCCATTGCTCCCTGTAATCAGGGCCTGGTTTAGACCTGGGACACCAGCCATTGCTCCCCTGTAATCAGAGCCTGGTTTAGACCTGGGACACCAGCCATTGTTCCCCTGTAATCAGGGCCTGGTTTAGACCTGGGACACCAGCCATTGTTCCCCTGTAATCAGGGCCTGGTTTAGACCTGGGACACCAGCCATTGTTCCCCTGTAATCAGGGCCTGGTTTAGACCTGGGACACCAGCCATTGCCCCTCCCCCTGTAAAAACAGGGCCTGGTTTAGACCTGGGACACCAGCCATTGTTCCCCTGTAATCAGAGCCTGGTTTAGACCTGGGACACCAGCCATTGCTCCCCTGTAATCAGGGCCTGGTTTAGACCTGGGACACCAGCCAGTGCTCCCCTGTAATCAGGGCCTGGTTTAGACCTGGGACACCAGCCATTGCTCCCCTGTAATCAGGGCCTGGTTTAGACCTGGGACACCAACCAGCCGTGTCTACCCACCGTGCCGTGTCTACCCACCGCACCGTGCCGTGTCTACCCACCGCACCGTGTCTACCCACCGCACCGTGTCTACCCACCGCACCGTGCCGTGTCTACCCCGCACCGTGCCGTGTCCGTGTCTACCCACCGCACCGTGCCGTGTCTACCCACCACACCGTGCCGTGTCTACCCACCACACCGTGCCGTGTCTACCCACCACACCGTGTCTACCCACCACACCGTGCCGTGCCTACCCACCGCACCGTGTCGTGCCTACCCACCACACCGTGCCTACCCACCCCACCGTGCCGTGCCTACCCACCACACCGTGCCGTGTCTACCCACCACACCGTGCCGTGTCTACCCACCACACCGTGCCGTGTCTACCCACCACACCGTGCCGTGTCTACCCACCACACCGTGCCGTGTCTACCCACCACACCGTGTCTACCCTCCCGACCCTGCCTACCACACCGTGCCGTGTCTACCCACCACACCGTGCCGTGTCTACCCACCACACCGCGTCTACCCACCACACCGTGCCGTGTCTACCCACCACACCGTGCCTACCCACCACACCGTGCCTACCCACCACACCGTGCCGTGTCTACCCACCACACCGTGCCTACCCACCACACCGTGCCTACCCACCACACCGTGTCTACCCACCACACCGTGTCTACCCACCACACCGTGTCTACCCACCACACCCACCACACACCCCGTGCGTGTCTACCCACCACACCGTGTCTACCCACCACACCGTGCCGTGTCTACCACTCCCCCACCACACCGTGTCTACCCACCACACCGTGTCTACCCACCACACCGTGCCGTGTCTACCACTCCCCCACCACACCGTGCCGTGTCTACCACTCCCCACCACACAGTGTCTACCCACCACACAGTGTCTACCCACCACACCATGTCTACCCACCACACCATGTCTACCCACCACACCATGTCTACCCACCACACCATGTCTACCACTCCCCCACACACAGTGCAGTGTCTACCACTCCCCCACCACACAGTGCCGTGTCTACCACTCCCCCACCACACAGTGCCGTGTCTACCACTCCCCCCCCCACCACACAGTGCCGTGTCTACCACTCCCCACCACACCGTGCCGTGTCTACCACTCCCCCACCACACAGTGCCGTGTCTACCACTCCCCCACCACACAGTGCCGTGTCTACCACTCCCCCACCACACAGTGCCGTGTCTACCCACCACACCGTGCCGTGTCTACCCACCACGCCGTGCCGTGTCTACCCACCACACAGTGCCGTGTCTACCACTCCCCCACCACACAGCACTGCTAATAATAAGGAACTGAACTGATCGCCCCACCTTATTTTACTGCGTAATAAAACAACTGGCCTTCATCTTACCTTGCATTTTGGCCAGGACGTATTCAAACCCTTTCATGGTCTTTGTAACACTGGTCTTGAACCGGGCAAGGCCGAATTCCTGTAAAATGAGGCCAGACATTAATGATGGTTAGGCTATGACTGACAGGGAGTGCTGGTCTTGTTGTGCGGTATAACTGACAGTGACATTAGTTCCTATGGTGCTATTTGTATTTATGATGGATCCCCATTAGTTCCTGTTGCCAAGGCAGCAGCTACTCTTCCTGGGGTTTATTATGGATCCCCATTAGTTCCTGTTGCCAAGGCAGCAGCTACTCTTCCTGGGGTTTATTATGGATCCCCATTAGTTCCTGTTGCCAAGGCAGCAGCTACTCTTCCTGGGGTTTATTATGGATCCCCATTAGTTCCTGTTGCCAAGGCAGCAGCTACTCTTCCTGGGGTTTATTATGGATCCCCATTAGATCCTGTTGCCAAGGCAGCAGCTACTCTTCCTGGGGTTTATTATGGATCCCCATTAGTTCCTGTTGCCAAGGCAGCACCTACTCTTCCTGGGGTTTATTATGGATCCCCATTAGTTCCTGTTGCCAAGGCAGCAGCTACTCTTCCTGGGGTTTATTATGGATCCCCATTAGTTCCTGTTGCCAAGGCAGCAGCTACTCTTCCTGGGGTTTATTATGGATCCCCATTAGTTCCTACCAAGACAGCAGCTACTCTTCCTGGGGTTTATTATGGATCCCCATTAGTTCCTACCAAGACAGCAGCTACTGTTCCTGGGGTTTATTATGGATCCCCATTAGTTCCTACCAAGACAGCAGCTACTCTTCCTGGGGTTTATTATGGATCCCCATTAGTTCCTACCAAGACAGCAGCTACTCTTCCTGGGGTTTATGATGGATCCCCATTAGTTCCTACCAAGGCAGCAGCTACTCTTCCTGGGGTTTATTATGGATCCCCATTAGTTCCTGTTGCCAAGGCAGCAGCTACTCTTCCTGGGGTTTATTATGGATCCCCATTAGTTCCTGTTGCCAAGGCAGCAGCTACTCTTCCTGGGGTTTATTATGGATCCCCATTAGTTCCTGTTGCCAAGGCAGCAGCTACTCTTCCTGGGGTTTATTATGGATCCCTATTAGTTCCTACCAAGACAGCAGCTACTCTTCCTGGGGTTTATTATGGATCCCCATTAGTTCCTACCAAGACAGCAGCTACTCTTCCTGGGGTTTATTATGGATCCCCATTAGTTCCTACCAAGACAGCAGCTACTCTTCCTGGGGTTTATTATGGATCCCCATTAGTTCCTACCAAGACAGCAGCTACTCTTCCTGGGGTTTATTATGGATCCCCATTAGTTCCTACCAAGACAGCAGCTACTCTTCCTGGGGTTTATTATGGATCCCCATTAGTTCCTGCCAAGGCAGCAGCTACTCTTCCTGGGGTTTACTATGGATCCCCATTAGTTACTGTCAAGGCAGCAGCTACTCTTCCTGGGGTTTATTATGGATCCCCATTAGTTCCTGTTGCCAAGGCAGAAGCTACTCTTCCTGGGGTTTATTATGGATCCCCATTAGTTCCTGCCAAGGCAGCAGCTACTCTTCCTGGGGTTTACTATGGATCCCCATTAGTTACTGTCAAGGCAGCAGCTACTCTTCCTGGGGTTTATTATGGATCCCCATTAGTTCCTACCAAGACAGCAGCTACTGTTCCTGGGGTTTATTATGGATCCCCATTAGTTCCTGCCAAGGCAGCAGCTACTCTTACTGGGGTTTACTATGGATCCCCATTAGTTACTGTCAAGGCAGCAGCTACTCTTCCTGGGGTTTATTATGGATCCTCATTAGTTCCTGCTCTCTGCAGCTCTTTGTTAGGTGTTGTAGTCATTTCGATTGCTGTAGTAGCTGACGTGTACAGTGTTGAGTCATCCGCAAACACTGGCTATACTTAAAACCGTTAGTGAAGATTGATAAAAAGGGGCCTAGACAGCTGCCCTGGGGAATTCCTGATTCTACTTGAATTATGTTGGAGGCTTCCATTAAAGAACACCCTCTGTGTTCCATAACTCTTTATCCACAATATGTGACCCGTTTCCGGAAACTAGTCGCAGCTCACTATTTCGCAGGAGAGCCGTTTGAACGTATGTGAACCATGTGAACTTTCATGTGCCTTAATAACAAACTTGTATGTAAATAGAAATAGAATTGTTAAAATTACGAGGCTAGTAGGTTTAGCCACAGAAAGAGACAGCAACCTTCCCGCAAGCCACGGTAGGCTGAGATAATGAGTGGGCTGGACATGCCGAGAGATGAGTTTGGATTGGTCTACCATATAGCACACTTCTGTCCATTTGAGCTGGTCAGTAAGTCTAGGTAATCCTGTCTAACGCGGCTTTTTAAAAATGCATCTTGTATTAACAGCTGATTTTTTTTTTTTTTTTTTTTAAATCAGTGTAATTCGAGTATTATAGCTAAGGAGAAGGAGAAAACACCTGTCTCCGGATTACATCTTCAAACTAAAGGCAACCATGACATCCAGCTATTGGTAACAGGTCAGCTATTTGAACCAGTAAAGGGGGCTTTAATATTCTTAAGTAGCAGAATGACGTTTTGCTTCCCTCCAGGCCTGAGGCCTACTACACTCTCTAGTAGGCTTAAAATGTAAGATATGGTAAATAGGAGTGGCAATATCATTCGCTTTCAATAATATAAATTACCTCAGTAATTTTCCATCTAGATGGTCAGACCCCGGTAGTTTGTCATTATTGATAGACAATTTTCTCACCTCTTCCACAATCATTTTACGGAATTGCAATTGTCGTATTTCATAATTTGATCAGATATACTTGGATGTGTAGAGTCAGCGTTTGTTGCTGGCATGTCATGCCTAAATTTGCTAATCTTGCCAATGAAAAAAAATAATTAAAGTAGTTGGCAATATCAGTCGGTTTTGTGATGAATGTGAAGAGTCCCCCACCAACATTTAAGGCGCTCCAAAGCTTTTTACTATCATTCTTTATGTCATTTATTTGTTTCATAGTGTAGTTTTATTCAGTTTAGTCTCATGATTTCTACGTTTGCCAATCAGTTGGGCTGCCAGACTTATTTGCCATTCCTTTTGCCTCATCCATCTCAACCATACAATGTTTCAATTCCTCATCATTCCACAGGGGATTTAAGTAAACACAGTAATTTTCTTATACATGGCTACATACTATACATGGCTACATACAATACATCGCTCAGCCCAGTCAAAACTGTTCGCTGCTCTGGCCCCCAATGGTGGAACAAACTCCCTCACGACGCCAGGACAGCGGAGTCAATCACCACCTTCCGGAGACACCTGAAACCCCACCTCTTTAAGGAATACCTAGGATAGGATAAAGTAATCCTTCTCACCCCCTTAAAAGATTTAGATGCACTATTGTAAAGTGGCTGTTCCACTGGATGTCATAAGGTGTATGCACCAATTTGTAAGTCGCTCTGGATAAGAACGTCTGCTAAATGACTTAAATGTAACTGTAATGTAAATATATACTATACATGGCTATATACTATACATGGCTACCTAGCTATATACATGGCTGTAGAAAGATTGTCAAGTCAGGGACTTTCTAGGGACCCCACCCTTCCAGTACCACTTAGTTCCCACTTGCCCTTAAACCCACACACACACACACACACACACCTACCTGTATAGCTCTGGAGAGCCCGTAGAGGTTAGACGAGATCCAGGCCTCTCTGTTAATCTCCGTCCAGCTGGTGTTGTCAGGGTTAATTCTGTACTCACAACGCTCCTCCACAGACTGACAGGGGAATCAAAGCATAGACCTTATTAGGACTAAAACTACAGTGAAAATAGTGCATTCAGAGAGTATAACATTACAGCCTTATTCTAACGGATTAAATGTTATTTTCCTCATCAATCTACACACAATATACCCCATAATGACAAAGCGAAAAACAGGTTTAGACATTTTTGCTAAAATATTAACTATAACTATATAATTAAATATAACTTTATATAAATATTCAGACCCTTGACAGGATCTGCAGAGAAGAATAGGAGGAACTCCCCCGAATACAGGTGTGCCAAGCTTGTAGCGTCAGACCCAAGACGACTCTGGGCTGTAAACGCTACCAAAAGGTGCTTCAACAAAGTACTGAGTAAAGGGTCTGAATACTTATGTAAATGTGATCGTTTTTTAAAATTTGAAAAACATTTGTAACAATTTCTAAAAACCGTTTTTTTTTTTTTTGCTTTGTCATTATGGAGGTATTGTGTGTAGATTGAAAAAAACAAAAACAATTGAATCCATTTTAGAATGAGGCTGTAACAAAATGTGGAAAATGTCAAGGGGCCTGAATATTTTTCAAATGCCAGAGTAGAAGATAAACTAGTAATTAGTCATGATTTATTAGGATGCGCCGGAACGTTGGCTAATCTTCCTGGGGTCCACATTGTATTAAGAGCTGCTGGTTCGTGTCTTCATAGTGACTCCCACCAGAGAAATACTGCTCAAATTCAGATACACTGAGCAAAAGTATGTGGACACTCCTTCAAATTAGTAGATTTGGCCATTTCCGCCAAACACGTTGCCGACAGGTGTAGGTAAAAACAATAATAAATTTAAAAATATATCGAAATAATTAATCAAAATTGAGCACACAGCCATGCAATCTCCATAGACAAACATTGTCAGTAGAATGGCCTTACTGAAGAGCTCAGTGCCTTTCAACGTGGCACCGTCATAAGATGCCACCTTTCCAACAAGTCAGTTCGTCAAATTTCTGCCCTGACAGGGCGTCCCCGGTCAACTGTAAGTGCTGTTATTGTGAAGTGGAAACGTCTAGGAGCAACAACGGCTCAGCTGCAAAGTGGTAGGCCACACAAGCTCACAGAACTAAAAACTTGTCTGTCGTTCTTTGCTTCTCACTTCTCACTACTGAGTTCCAAACTGCCTCTGGAAGCAACGTCAGCACAACTGTTCGTCGGGAGCTTCATGAAATGGGTTTCCGTGGCCGAGCAGCCGCACACAAACCTAAGATCACCATGAGCAATGCCAACCATCGAGTGGTGTAAAGCTCGCCGCCATTGGACTCTGAAACAGTGGTTCTCTGGAGTGATGAATCACTCTTCACCATCTGACAGTCCGACGGACTAATCTGTGTTTGGCTGGATGCCAGGAGAACGCTACCTTGCCCCAATGCATAGTGCCAACTGTAAAGTTTGGTGGAGGAGGAATAATGGTCTGTGGCTGTTTTTCATGGTTCAGGCCCCTTAGTTCCAGCGAAGGGAAGTCTTAACGCTACAGCATACAATGACATTCTAGACGATTCTAAGCTTCCAACTTTGTGGCAACAGTTTGGGAAGGCCCTATCCTGTTTCAGCATGACAATGCCCCCGTGCACAAAGCGAGGTCCATACAGAAATGGTTAGTTGAGATCAGTGTGGTAGAACTTGACTGGCCTGCACAGAGCCCTGACCTCAACACCATCAAAAGCCTTCCCAGAAGAGTGGAGGCTGTTATAGAGCAATGTTCCAACTGTTATGGAGGCTGATATAGCAATGTTCCAACATCTACTGGAAAGCCTTCCCAGAAGAGTGGAGGCTGATATAGCAGCAAAGAGTGGAGGCTGTATAGCAGCAATGTTCAACATCTAGTGGAAAGCCTTCCCAGAAGAGTGGAGGCTGATATAGCAGCAATGTTCCAACATCTAGTGGAAAGCCTTCCCAGAAGAGTGGAGGCTGTTATAGCAGCAATGTTCCAACATCTAGCCTTCCCAGAAGAGTGGCTGTTATAGCAGCAATGTTCCAACATCTAGTGGAAAGCCTTCCTAGAAGAGTGGAGGCTGTTATAGCAGCAATGTTCCAACATCTAGAGGAAGAGCCAGCAATGTTCCATCTAGTGGAAAGCAGAAGAGTGGATGGAGGCTGATATAGCAGCAATGTACCAACATCTAGTGGAAAGCCTTCCCAGAAGAGTGGAGGCCGTTATAGCAGCAATGTTCCAACATCTAGTGGAAAGCCTTCCCAGAAGAGTGGAGGCTGATATAGCAGCAATGTACCAACATCTAGTGGAAAGCCTTCCTAGAAGAGTGGAGGCTGTTATAGCAGCAATGTTCCAACATCTAGAGGAAAGCCTTCCCAGAAGAGTGGATGGAGGCTGTTATAGCAGCAATGTTCCAACATCTAGTTGAAAGCCTTCCCAGAAGAGTAGAGGCTGTTATAGCAGCAATGTTCCGACATCTAGTGGAAAGCCTTCCCAGAAGAGTGGAGGCTGTTATAGCAGCAATGTTCCAACATCTAGTGGAAAGTCTTCCCAGAAGAGTGGAGGCTGTTATAGCAGCAAAGGGGGGGGACCAACTCCATATTAATGCCCATGATTTTGGAATGAGATGTTTGACGTACAGATGTCCACATACTTTTGGTCATGTAGTGTAGATTCAAAGATGAAGACTTGCGCTGGCTCCCTGAGCTAATACCAAGGCTTTAGCTCAGCAGGTTAGCACAGTCACAGTATGAATCCCAGTCGGTCACACGTACCATCATTCGTGCGTGGCTGATGTTCCAAGTCAGCGTTGTCATGGTTCTGTTCTGGGGGTCCACAATGGAATCCTCGATGATGTAGGCGTGCCTGGCCATGGTAACCGGCAGGTACTTCTCCATCCAGCGAGGGGCGCGGTTAGTTTTGGTCAGCAGTCGCCTAGAGACCAGACGGTTACCGGGAGTTACATCCCTGAAGATGATGTCCTCCGTTAGGACATGGTTACTGTGGGGAGAGAAGAGAGTTCATTGTAATATTGTAATATTTATAGTTCCTTGTAATATTGTATTACAGTTAGAGACATGCTGGGGAGAAAAGAGATGGGAGGGGTAAATTAGGTATCATTCAGAGACACTTTACAGCTTAAAAGGATACTAAAAGATTAGAGGTCCAAACGTATCACCACAACAACAAAAGGTGTATTAACCAAAGTCCCAGAATGCCCCTTGATCCAGACAGGTAAACTCAGATACTGCTCAGTTCAATCATTTGGGCATCTTTGAATTCAGTATCATTATATATGTTTTTTTTTTACATTTCATTTTAAAATAAGAGACAGCCATGTATGCATTAATTCACAAATTATACAAATCTAAGTACACAGTGTTAGGTTCAGACCCCTTCACTTTTTCCACCATTGGTTTAAGTTAGTCTTATTCTAAAATGTATTGAATTAAATATTTTCCTCAATCTACAAACAATACTCAATAATGACAAAGTGAAGTTTTTGCAAATGTATAACAAACAGAAATACCTTATTTACGTAAGTATTCAGACCTTTTGCTATGAGACTTGAAATTCAGCTCAGGTTCATCCGGTTTCCATTGATCATCCTTGAGATGTTTCTACAACTTGATTGGAGTCCAGCTGCGGTCAATTCAACTGATTGGACATGATTTGGAAAGGCACACACCTGTCTGTATAAGGTCCCACAGTTGACAGGTGCATGTCAGAGCAAAAACCAAGCCATGAGGTCGAAGGAATTGTCCGTAGAGTTCGAGACAGGGATTGTGTCGAGGCACAGATCTGGGGAAGGGTACCAAAACGTTTCTGCAGCATTGAAGTTCTCCAACACCACCATGGCATCCATCAATCTTAAATAGAAGTCTGGTACCATCCAGAATCTTCCTAGAGCTGGCCGTCCGGCCAAACTGAGCAATCGGGGAGAAGGGCCTTGGTCAGGGGAGGTGACCATGGTCAGGGAGGTGACCAAGAACCCAATAGTCACGGTCAGAGCTCCAGAATTCTTCTGTGGTAGAACCTTCCAGAAGGACAACCATCTCTGCAGCACTCCACCAAATCAGGCCTTTATGGTAAAGTGGCCAGACGGAAGCCACTACTCAGTAAAAAAGGCACATGACAGCCCGCTTGAGTTTGCCAAAAGGCACCTAAAGGACTCTCAGACCATTTGAAACCAAGATGGAATTATTTGGCCTGAATGCCAAACGTCATGTCTGGAGGAAACCTGGCACCTTGCCTACGGTGAAGCATGGTGGTGACAGCATCAGGCCTTGGGAGGTTTTCAGCGGCATGGACTGGGAGACTAGTCAGGATCGAGGAAAGATGAATGGAGCAAAAGCAAAGACAAGTCCTTCATTAAAACCTGCTCCAGAGCGCTCAGGACCTCAGACTCATCAACAACATTTGCATAAAAGTAGCTTATTTTATAAAAATGTGCGCAGTCTTCAACCAGTAATGACATAATTCATGAGGCAAGAGGTGGGCGGCCTGTCAGAGAAGTCAGTTGGCTGAGGCAGTAGATCTCTGGTGCAGACGTGCGAGAGAGATCGAATAAGTGAATTGATAAAGTTTTGGTGGCTATCAGCTTTGAAAATCTGCATATTTTGCTTTTTGGTTCGTATATTACCACAAACAAAGTACCAGGGTGTTGAATTGATGTTAGCTTCAGCTGTCAGCTAGCTAGGAAAGTTATCCTACAAAATATGGAAGATACCGGTATCTTCTTGCATTGTAAAGGGTTCTAGCCTGTAGGACATTGTTTTGCGAACAGTAAATGAACAGTTTCAACATGCCGTGTTGCATTATTCAAGCGTGTTAACTTCTGTGCAGCATGAGTGGAGAGGTAACATGTGAGCTCACGCTATAAAAGGGGGACATCTGCTGCGCTAACAGACCGGTTTGATCCGTGAGACACATGACAGAAGTACCGAAAGTTCACAATAAATCTAGTGCCAAAACCAGTGGAGTCCGGCTCATAATAATGCCTTGAAATACAGTCAATGGAATGGTATCAAACATGTGGTTGATACCAGTCGATTGACTCCATTCTAGCCATTAGAGCCGTCCTCCCCTCGGCAGCCTCCACTGCACCAAACCATTTTTTTTCATGTTCTAGTACTGGGAGATTTCCAGTAATTGCGCTAAGCTAACGATATGCTAACTTCAATCATCTCCAGACTGCACGCAGACACATACAAAAAAATGGCTTCCATGAGTTCGTCTGACTGGGTAAGTATCTTGCAGTAAACCTCTGAATCACTGACAGTGAATGTTTTCCAGGTGTGTGTGTGTGTGTGTGTGTGTGTGTGTGTGTGTGTGTGTATACCAACAATGCTTCAACTTCACTATGACTTTAGTGATACAGCAAACAACCTGTTTTCCAGGTTGGGCATTCATATGAGTTAGTCGAGGTCTATTTATAGTACAGCCTAGTGACATTAGGAGGGTTAGTCTAGGACTATTTATAAACAGGGTAGTTTGAGCCCTGAATGCTTATTGGCTGACAGCTGTGGTATATCAGACCACATGTTTTATTTTACCTTTATTTAACTAGGCAAGTCAGTTAAGAACAAATTCTTATTTTCAATGACAGCCTAGGAACATACCACGGGTATGACAAAAAAAAAAAAACGTATTTTACTGCTCTAATTACATTGCCCGGACAGTGTGTGTATATATATATATATATATCTCTCTCTCTGCTTCTATTTTCAATCACTTGATGCATTCGCACCTGATGCACACTACGTAAACAATAGCCGAAAGTAACCGTGAAAATACACACCCGGAAATACAAAGCTACAGATAATTATACAGACCAGCGTTCTGGAAGTCTGTTTAATAACATATTGGTGGATATTTTGTCTCATATTTCCACCCGAGGATGAAATCAGCAGACAACAGGTAACACAGTAAGTTTAACTTAAGTTTATTCAACATTCTGACTTGTAGATGGGTCTTTTGGGGATGTATGAACACAGAGAAAGGCAGTGGTGGGGAAAGTACCCAACTGTCATACTTCAGGAAAAGTATAGAAACCTTCACAGAAAGTTGCTCAAGTGAAAGTCACCCAGTAAAATACTACTTGAGTAAGTCACCCAGTAAAATACTACTTGAGTAAAAGGGAAAGTCACCCAGTAAAATACTACTTGAGTAAAAGTCACCCAGTAAAATACTACTTGAGTAAAAGTCACCCAGTAAAATACTACTTGAGTAAAAGTCACCCAGTAAAATACTACTTGAGTAAAAGTCACCCAGTAAAATACTACTTGAGTAAGTCACCCAGTAAAATACTACTTGAGTAAGTCACCCAGTAAAATACTACTTGAGTAAAAGTCACCCAGTAAAATACTACTTGAGTGAAAGTCACCCAGTAAAATACTACTTGAGTGAAAGTCACCCAGTAAAATACTACTTGAGTAAAAGTGAAAGTCACCCAGTAAAATACTACTTGAGTAAAAGTGAAAGTCACCCAGTAAAATACTACTTGAGTAAAAGTCACCCAGTAAAATACTACTTGAGTGAAAGTCACCCAGTAAAATACTACTTGAGTAAAAGTCACCCAGTAAAATACTACTTGAGTAAAAGTCACCCAGTAAAATACTACTTGAGTAAAAGTGAAAGTCACCCAGTAAAATACTACTTGAGTGAAAGTCACCCAGTAAAATACTACTTGAGTGAAAGTCACCCAGTAAAATACTACTTGAGTAAGTCACCCAGTAAAATACTACTTGAGTAAAAGGGAAAGTCACCCAGTAAAATACTACTTGAGTAAAAGTCACCCAGTAAAATACTACTTGAGTAAAAGTCACCCAGTAAAATACTACTTGAGTAAAAGTCACCCAGTAAAATACTACTTGAGTAAAAGTCACCCAGTAAAATACTACTTGAGTGAAAGTCACCCAGTAAAATACTACTTGAGTAAAAGTGAAAGTCACCCAGTAAAATACTACTTGAGTAAAATCCAAAAATATTTGGGTTTTAGATATACCTAAGTATCAAAAGTATTCATTTCAGCGTTCTTATATTAAAGGCACCATTTATCTTACCTGTAGGGGTTGGGGGATCTTTCTTACCTGTAGGGGTTGGGGGGGTATCTTTCTAACCTGTAGGGGTTGGGGGTATCTTTCTTACCTGTAGGGGTTGGGGGGTTATCTTTCTTACCTGTAGGGGTTGGGGGGTATCTTTCTTACGTGTAGGGGTTGGGGGGGTATCTTTCTTACCTGTAGGGGTTGGGGGGTATCTTTCTTACCTTTTCTTACGTGTAGGGGTTGGGGGTATCTTTCTTACCTGTAGGGGTTGGGGGGTATCTTTCTTACCTGTCGGGGTTGGGGGTATCTTTCTTACCTGTCGGGGTTGGGGGGTATCTTTTGGGGGTATCTTACCTGTCGGGGTTGGGGGTATCTTTCTTACCTGTAGGGGTTGGGGGGTATCTTTCTTACCTGTAGGGGTTGGGGGTATCTTTCTTACCTGTAGGGGTTGGGGGTATCTTTCTTACCTGTAGGGGTTGGGGGTATCTTTCTTACCTGTAGGGGTTGGGGGCATCTTTCTTACCTGTAGGGGTTGGGGGGGTATCTTTCTTACCTGTAGGGGTTGGGGGGGCATCTTTCTTACCTGTAGGGGTTGGGGGGGTATCTTTCTTACCTGTAGGGGTTGGGGGTATCTTTCTTACCTGTAGGGGCTCTTTCTTACCTGTAGGGGTTGGGGGGTATCTTTCTTTACCTGTAGGGGTTGGGTGGTATCTTTCTTACCTGTAGGGGTTGGGGGGTATCTTTCTTACCTGTAGGGGTTGGGGGTATCTTTCTTACCTGTAGGGGTTGGGGTATCGCTCCCAGAAAGCAATACAGACTTGGTCCCAGGAACTTTTCAGAAGACCCACACAGGCAAAGTACTTCACCATTGTTCCAGTAAAAGACGACTTTATATGTACACTTTGGTAAATACCTGTTAGAAGAATAGTACACGTGAGTAAGCTCAAATGAACTAGTATATTATCAATTACATGCACAACAGCCCAATTAATCGTGAAACGAGAAGGCTGCACTAAAAGCGAAACTCCTAGATAAAGCATAGAAAATGGAATGTTGACAGCTGTCAATCAACTTCGGTAAAATTTAAAAAAAAAAATAATAATAATAATAATAGTTAACGGTTACCCGTCTGTGCATATTATCTCTCTATATGCACGTCCACATAACGCTCGATATGCAACCCAGTTCTGCTAACGACGTGTGACAGGTTGACAGGAAACGGTCACGTCTTCACGCAGTCCCTCGAGTCTTACTGGAATGCTAACGAGCTAGTTAGCTTAGCATAGAGTGGGTGGTCAACGCCATCAATTAATTAGCTACATAGCGCTAAAGTGACCCATTTTCATATGAAGGAAAACACATCTTTCCGCTTGAATATGAAACGGTAAGAAAGCCACTTACCTCGTTGGCAATACCATTTACAGCGGAGATAATTGCATTTTTCTACTACTTTTAGAAGAATGTAGCTTGCAGCTACACGACAGACTGATTCCGGCCAATTGAAAGGGAAGGTCAAGAACAACGACATATCCGGTGCGACCAAAAGCAGAGCGGAAGCGGTGAAGCGAGAGTGATCCAAAATCTGTCTTCTCCACGGCAGGTGGCGTTGTTTCAGCGGAAGGAGGATGGCGGAAGCAGAGAAGGCGCTTGAATCTGACAGCGGTGGCAATAAGGATGAATGGGCTTTTGTCCAAAATGATGAAATATTGTGGGAAAGGAATCGTCTAGTCTTGGTTTTACCCCTTTGTATCTGGTAGGAGTTGGTTTTCTGGGGCTGTTCTTATTATATCACAGTGATTTGGTGGATCAGGGAGAGTATCCAAAACGGTGAAAAAAACCCTTGGATAAAGTAGTCAGTGAAATACAAGAGGAGTGTGCTTGCATTGATGTTGTGTGTTTCAGCTGATCAGAAGGAACATTTGTTGGCCTCACTCAAGTTAATTATTATCCTGTGTCGTGTTTTGAGCTACAGAGCAGGGAACCCGTCAAAGGACTAACGCTAAAAAAAGAAATCCTGAACGTTGAGTGCACATTGTGTGGTTAGGAGAAGAAGGAGAAGGAGAAGAGTTTGTCTGTTCTGTTTTTCGATGTGGAGTCCTAAACTGGGTGCAGCTGTGATATGTGTACTACTCTGTCAGAGCTTTTGTATCAAATCAAATTGTATTTGTCACAATACAACAAGTGTAGACTTTACTGTGAAATGGTTACAGACAAGCCCTTAACCAACAGTGCAGTTCAAGAAGAAGAAAATATTTACCAAGTAGACTAAAATAAAAAGCAAAAATAAAAGTAACACGATAAGAATAACGAGGCTAAATACAGGGTATTACGGTACAGAGTCAATGTGGAGGCTATATACAGGGTATTACGGTACAGAGTCAATGTGGAGGCTATATACAGGGTATTACGGTACAGAGTCAATGTGGAGGCTATATACAGGGTATTACGGTACAGAGTCAATGTGGAGGCTATATACAGGGTATTACGGTACAGAGTCAATGTGGAGGCTATATACAGGGTATTACGGTACAGAGTAAATGTGGAGGCTATATACAGGGTATTACGGTACAGAGTCAATGTGGAGGCTATATACAGGGGTACCAGTACAGAGTCAATGTGGAGGCTATGTACAGGGTATTACAGTACAGAGTCAATGTGGAGACTATATACAGGGGGTACCGGTACAGAGTCAATGTGGAGGCTATATACAGGGGGTACCGGTACAGAGTCAATGTGGAGGCTATATACAGGGTATTACGGTACAGAGTCAATGTGGAGGCTATATACAGGGGGTACCGGTACAGAGTCAATGTGGAGGCTATATACAGGGTGGTACAGAGTCAATGTGGAGGCTATATACAAGGGTCACCGGTACAGAGTCAATGTGAAGGCTATATACAGGGTATTACGGTACAGAGTCAATGTGGAGGCTATATACAGGGTATTACGGTACAGAGTCAATGTGGAGGCTATATACAGGGTATTACGGTACAGAGTCAATGTGGAGGCTATATACAGGGTATTACGGTACAGAGTCAATGTGGAGGCTATATACAGGGTATTACGGTACAGAGTCAATGTGGAGGCTATATACAGGGTATTACGGTACAGAGTCAATGTGGAGGCTATATACAGGGTATTACGGTACAGAGTCAATGTGGAGGCTATATACAGGGGGTACCAGTACAGAGTCAATGTGGAGGCTATGTACAGGGTATTACAGTACAGAGTCAATGTGGAGACTATATACAGGGGGTACCGGTACAGAGTCAATGTGGAGGCTATATACAGGGGGTACCGGTACAGAGTCAATGTGGAGGCTATATACAGGGTATTACGGTACAGAGTCAATGTGGAGGCTATATACAGGGGGTACCGGTACAGAGTCAATGTGGAGGCTATATACAGGGTGGTACAGAGTCAATGTGGAGGCTATATACAAGGGTCACCGGTACAGAGTCAATGTGAAGGCTATATACAGGGTATTACGGTACAGAGTCAATGTGGAGGCTATATACAGGGTATTACGGTACAGAGTCAATGTGGAGGCTATATACAGGGTATTACGGTACAGAGTCAATGTGGAGGCTATATACAGGGTATTACGGTACAGAGTCAATGTGGAGGCTATATACAGGGTATTACGGTACAGAGTCAATGTGGAGGCTATATACAGGGTATTACGGTACAGAGTCAATGTGGAGGCTATATACAGGGGGTACCAGTACAGAGTCAATGTGGAGGCTATGTACAGGGTATTACAGTACAGAGTCAATGTGGAGACTATATACAGGGGGTACCGGTACAGAGTCAATGTGGAGGCTATATACAGGGGGTACCGGTACAGAGTCAATGTGGAGGCTATATACAGGGTATTACGGTACAGAGTCAATGTGGAGGCTATATACAGGGGGTACCGGTACAGAGTCAATGTGGAGGCTATATACAGGGTGGTACAGAGTCAATGTGGAGGCTATATACAAGGGTCACCGGTACAGAGTCAATGTGAAGGCTATATACAGGGTATTACGGTACAGAGTCAATGTGGAAGCTATATACAGGGTATTACGGTACAGAGTCAATGTGGAGGCTATATACAGGGGGTACCAGTACAGAGTCAATGTGGAGGCTATATACAGGGTATTACGGTGCAGAGTCAATGTGGAGGCTATATACAGGTTATTATGGTACAGAGTCAATGTGGAGGCTATATACAGGGTATTACGGTACAGAGTCAATGTGGAGGCTATATACAGGGGGTAAAAGGCATTTAGCTCATCTGGTAGGCTCATGTCACTGGGCAGCTCGCGTCTGTGTTTCCCTTTATAGTCCGTAATTTCCAGGCCAATGCAGTGTAAGAGATGTTAACATTTGGGTCATGTAGAGAGTGTCTGCAGATGGAAAGAGCCCAGATTTGGGACATGTGGGGAAGATCACTTTGATGGAGACTGTATAAAAGAAGAGAATTGCAAATGAATAAAGTGTTGTCACTGTGGATGAGAACCCGAGGCAACATCTTTGGGTGAAACAGATGGAGAAACTCTTGTCTCCTATTATCTATGGGTGAAACAGATGGATACACTCTGTCTCCTATTATCTATGGGTGAAACAGATGGAGAAACTCTGTCTCCTATTATCTATGGGTGAAACAGATGGATAAACTCTGTCTCCTATTATCTATGGGTGAAACAGATGGAGAAACTCTGTCTCCTATTATCTATGGGTGAAACAGATGGAGAAACTCTGTCTCCTATTATCTATGGGTGAAACAGATGGAGAAACTCTGTCTCCTATTATCTATGGGTGAAACAGATGGAGAAACTCTGTCTCCTATTATCTATGGGTGAAACAGATGGATACACTCTGTCTCCTATTATCTATGGGTGAAACAGATGGAGAAACTCTGTCTCCTATTATCTATGCGGAGGTAGCAGAAAGAGCAAAAGGCCCGATGGTAGGGAATTTACAGCAACATGCCTCCTGGCCTCCAGGCCTCCTGGCCTCCAGGCCTCCAGGCCTCCAGGCCTCCAGGCCTCCAGGCCTGTGCCTCGTGGCACCAGCAGGATCCAGACACGTGAAGAAAGTCGACTTTGTTGCTTTGGTGATACATGTTCTTGCGCAAGTAAAAACATGTTTTTTAAAGTTAAGAAAGATTGACATTATTGTTTCTGCAGGGGGGGGATTAACATATTTAACATCTGATGAGCTATATGGATTACTGCCTCATACAGGCCCCACCCTCTCAGGCCCCAGAGCTTTCAAATGACTGAAGGAGGGGGAATATATATACACGTAAATGATTTCGCAGTTTGTGTGGATTCATGTTAATTTTCTCTTCCCCATAGTGGAATTGACTTTTATTTTTGGTAAATGTTTTCACCCCTGTCCAGTTGGTGGCGACACCTTGCGTGTAAGTTCGCCAATAAACCCAAAGAAGAAGAAGTAGAAGGCACCGTTGTTTTTGTTTCGTTCACCAAGCTAGGTTTTTTTTGTTCTTGTATGGATGTCAATGAGAGGGTTGAATTCAATCAACAACAAAAATGAATAGATGATGTGAATACGTGAGGCTTCTTTGACGAATAAACGTTTCAGAATGCTGAAGTTAATATATAATATATAATAATATATGCCATTTAGCAGACGCTTTTATCCAAAGCGACTTACAGTCATGTGTGCATACATTCTACGTATGGGTGGTCCCGGGAATCGAACCCACTACCCTGGCGTTACAAGCGCCATGCTCTACCAACTGAGCTACAGAAGGACCAGTTGTCACGAGTGTATTGACATAAGTAGGACCCGTGACACCACCGGCAACTTTGTGAAAAACACACATATAGGAGTTGAGCCAGAGATCCTTTTGCTAATATCTCTGGTTGTGCCTGTTCTCCACATGCGTATCTACCCTCTAATTGCCTGGAATGGTCCCATCTGACCTCCCGACCTCCATTTCCGAAGACATTTAATTTCATTGTTAGAGCGGTTAACTGTTAACTGGGTTAGCGATGTGGGTACACAGACCCACAAGCCACTGCAGCTCCTAATGATGAGTTTAGTTTTTTGTGTGGCCCCGAGCCCCATTAAAGTTGTCCATCCTTGCTGTAGAGGATCATTATACCATCTAAACCGCTGTGTAATATATTTTCCATTACCAAAAATATTGTATTAAAGTTGGTGAACAAAACCGAAAGCAAAAGATGCACAAACTAAACTTAAGAACGGAAGCATAGAAATAGCACACATAGAACAGACCTACTGCTTCTTAGAACGGCTTCCAATGAGAATGACAGCTCTATAACACATAGAACAGACCTACTGCTTCTTAGAATGGCTTCCAATGAGAATGACAGCTCTATAACACATAGAACAGACCTGCTGCTTCTTAGAATGGCTTCCAATGAGAATGACAGCTCTATAACACATAGAACAGATCTACAGCTTCTTAGAATGGCTTCCAATGAGAATGACAGCTCTATAACACATAGAACAGATCTACAGCTTCTTAGAATGGCTTCCAATGAGAATGACAGCTCTATAACACATAGAACAGATCTACAGCTTCTTAGACTGGCATTCAATGAGAATGACAGATCTACTGCTTCTTCTTAGACATTTCTATGCGAATATTACAGTATTAAAATGCTTTTGCCTGGTCAATATCATGCATAATCTGTGTCTGAAGCCACATCCCTGTGCATCCTCTTATTGACAGCCAGGTGGCAGTACAAGACCTGTTTGACGATTCAGAAACGCAACACTTTTTTTTTCTGTTGTGAATACAAATGTCGACCAATTTCTATTTATTTGGGGTTTATACCTAATAAGGAAATCTATTTAATCTCACAGCCTATTAGACCATTTTCCTATCACAACAACAATGGTTTGGTTTTGAAATGTACCTTAATAACAAGCATTTTACTGGAGGAAAAAGAGACGAGGCCTACGTTACCTGGGTGTGTACACAGATCAATCATTCAAGGTGTTTTGAAAGATCCAGCTTGTAGAGTTCAATGACCTCTTACCTGTCTAATTCCAGGTTGAACATATGGCCGTGACTGTGCAATGAGTCAGGACCATATAAACCTCTCTTATTCGATGTAGCTACCTCAGTTCAGAATAAAACATATTTACCTCTTCCTTGTCTGCTTGTGTCAAACGGTGTGGAATATTGGGCTAGTTAAAACTGTCCCTTATGTTGGGCTAGTTAAAACTGTCCCTTATGCTGTGGAATGTTGGGCTAGTTAAAACTGTCCCTTATGTACATATTCTTCATCCCTTTACACTTGTAAAGGTAGTTGTTGTGGAATTGTTAGTTAGATTACTTGTTGGTTATTACTGCATTGGCGGAACTAGAAGCACAAGCATTTCGCTACACTCGCATTAACATCTGCTAACCATGTGTATGTGACCAATAACATCTGCTAACCATGTGACCATTAACATCTGCTAACCATGTGTATGTGACCAATAACATTAGATTTGATTTAATCTTCACTTTATTGTTGAAGTATGTATGTATGTATAGTATGTATAGTTGTGACTAGCAACATTAAAGAGGACAACTACACTCGACCACCACACCATCTCAGAACGTCTCTTTATCTGTGACAGATGTACTACACATCAGAAATGGACCGGCATGCTTGTTCCTCTTAGCCTGGTCCCAGCTCTGTTAGTGCTATCACGCAGATAGTTCCCCGATCTCTACTATTACAAATTCCCTGTACATCCAGCAGACTCACGACGCTGAAGGCCCACGACGCTGAAGACCCACGACGCTGAAGACCCACGACGCTGAAGGCCCACGACGCTGAAGGCCCTCGACGCTGAAGGCCCACGACGCTGAAGGCCCACGACGCTGAAGGCCCACGACGCTGAAGGCCCACGACGCTGAAGACTCACGACGCTGAAGGCCCACGACGCTGAAGGCCCACGACGCTGAAGGCCCACGACGCTGAAGACTCACGACGCTGAAGGCCCACGACGCTGAAGGCCCACGACGCTGAAGGCCCACGACGCTGAAGGCCCACGACGCTGAAGGCCCACGACGCTGAAGACTCACGACGCTGAAGACTCACGACGCTGAAGGCCCACGACGCTGAAGGCCCACGACGCTGAAGGCCCACGACGCTGAAGGCCCACGACGCTGAAGGCCCACGACGCTGAAGGCCCACGACGCTGAAGGCCCACGACGCTGAAGACTCACGACGCTGAAGACTCACGACGCTGAAGGCCCACGACGCTGAAGGCCCACGACGCTGAAGGCCCACGACGCTGAAGGCCCACGACGCTGAAGGCCCACGACGCTGAAGGCCCACGACGCTGAAGGCCCACGACGCTGAAGGCCCACGACGCTGAAGGCCCACGACGCTGAAGGCCCACGACGCTGAAGGCCCACGACGCTGAAGACCCACGACGCTGAAGGCCCACGACGCTGAAGGCCCACGACGCTGAAGACCCACGACGCTGAAGGCCCACGACGCTGAAGGCCCACGACGCTGAAGGCCCACGACGCTGAAGGCCCACGACGCTGAAGGCCCACGACGCTGAAGGCCCAAGACGCTGAAGGCCCACGACGCTGAAGGCCCACGACGCTGAAGGCCCACGACGCTGGCTAATATATGCTAATATATGCTAATATATGATCCACATCCTGTTGTGAAGTGAACGCTGTAGAGCGTTGACACTGGCCGGAGTGTCAAAATGACACGCTATTCCCTTTCTAGTGCACTACTAATGACCAGGTACTCTGATCTAAAGAAGTCCACTATATAGGGAATAGGGTGCCGTGTGGGACCCACACACAGTGAAAAGCAAATCAACTTCATTATTGCTGCCAATTATATCCCTTTGTCTAACGATCCACTTCAACTAGAGTAGGCGTGAACATTTTTACCGTGTCCCATAGTGAACAGTGACAGGGTCGACATCCAAAATGGCACCCTACTCTATATATAGTGCACTACCTTAGACCATAGGACTCTGTTCAACAGTAGTGCACTGTATAGGGAATTGGGAGCCATTTTGTACGCAATCACTGATGAAACAAGTGTATTGTATAACATATTGTATAACATTTACATTTACATTACATTTAAGTCATTTAGCAGACGCTCTTATCCAGAGCGACTTATTCTCTCTGCTCATCCTGTTATAGTCCGTTTTAAGGAGTTCTGTTACAACCAAAGCTAACGATCAATCACCACGTCTTTGAATTCATTGGACAAGAGTAGTTTAATTATTTAGAAGTACCAGTTAGATGAAGTAGGGGCACATCAAACATTTACACATGCAGTGCCTTCGCTCAACTTTGAACTTCAGTCAGTCTGTAATTTTCAAGGTAGGTAATTCAATGTCAGGTCATTTGATTCAGACAGTTTCACCACAACCTTATTAAGGTCCCTGTAAAGTCTCGTATTAATCCTCAAAGAGGACCGGGAGTTTTTCCTGATCCATACCACATGATCTGACCAAGGCTATATAACTAGGACCCAGAGTTTATCCTAGTTATACCACACGGTCAGGTAATTTATAGGGTCCAGAGTTTATCCTAGTTATACCACACGGTTAGGTAATTATAGGGTCCAGAGTTTTTCTTGCTCAGGTCGTTTGTGAGGTCAGGAAAAACTCCTGGTCCTCGTCATCATCATTGTTGAGATGCTTTAACAATAATAAGTGCAGCAATTCCTGATTTCCTTTCTGTTGGCACTAATATCACTCCACACAGCAGTAGAGTGTCCTGTCCAGTACAGTGTCCTGTCCAGTATAGTGTCCTGTCCAGTAGAGTGTCCTGTCCAGTAGAGTGTCCTGTCCAGTAGTGTCCTGTCCAGTAGAGTGTCCTGTCCAGTAGAGTGTCCTGTCCAGTAGAGTGTCCTGTCCAGTATAGTGTCCTGTCCAGCATAGTGTCCTGTCCAGTATAGTGTCCTGTCCAGTAGAGTGTCCTGTCCAGTAGAGTGTCCTGTCCAGTATAGTGTCCTGTCCAGTATAGTGTCCTGTCCAGTACAGTGTCCTGTCCAGTAGAGTGTCCTGTCCAGCATAGTGTCCTGTCCAGTATAGTGTCCTGTCCAGTAGAGTGTCCTGTCCAGTATAGTGTCCTGTCCAGTAGAGTGTCCTGTCCAGTAGTGTCCTATCCAGTATAGTGTCCTGTCCAGTAGAGTGTCCTGTCCAGTATAGTGTCCTGTCCAGTAGTGTCCTATCCAGTATAGTGTCCTGTCCAGTATAGTTTCCTGTCCAGTAGAGTGTCCTGTCCAGTAGAGTGTCCTGTCAAGTATAGTGTCCTGTCCAGTAGAGTGTCCTGTCCAGTAGAGTGTCCTGTCCAGTATAGTGTCCTGTCCAGTAGAGTGTCCTGTCCAGTATAGTGTCCTGTGCAGTATAGTGTCCTGTGCAGTATAGTGTCCTGTCCTGCATAGTGTCCTGTCCAGTATAGTGTCCTGTCCAGTATAGTGTCCTGTCCAGTATAGTGTCCTGTCCAGTAGAGTGTCCTGTCCAGTAGAGTGTCCTGTCCAGTATAGTGTCCTGTCCAGTATAGTGTCCTGTCCAGTATAGTGTCCTGTCCAGTAGAGTGTCCTGTCCAGTATAGTGTCCTGTCCAGTATAGTGTCCTGTCCAGCATAGTGTCCTGTCCAGCATAGTGTCCTGTCCAGTATAGTGTCCTGTCCAGCATAGTGTCCTGTCCAGTATAGTGTCCTGTCCAGTATAGTGTCCTGTCCAGTAGAGTGTCCTGTCCAGTATAGTGTCCTGTCCAGTAGAGTGTCCTGTCCAGTATAGTGTCCTGTCCAGTATAGTGTCCTGTCCAGTATAGTGTCCTGTCCAGTAGAGTGTCCTGTCCAGTAGAGTGTCCTGTCCAGTATAGTGTCCTGTCCAGCATAGTGTCCTGTCCAGCATAGTGTCCTGTCCAGCATAGTGTCCTGTCCAGCATAGTGTCCTGTCCAGTATAGTGTCCTGTCCAGTATAGTGTCCTGTCCAGCATAGTGTCCTGTCCAGCATAGTGTCCTGTCCAGTATAGTGTCCTGTCCAGTATAGTGTCCTGTCCAGCATAGTGTCCTGTCCAGCATAGTGTCCTGTCCAGTATAGTGTCCTGTCCAGTATAGTGTCCTGTCCAGTATAGTGTCCTGTCCAGCATAGTGTCCTGTCCAGTATAGTGTCCTGTCCAGTATAGTGTCCTGTCCAGCA
Source organism: Oncorhynchus keta (assembly GCF_023373465.1). Classification (NCBI taxonomy): domain Eukaryota; kingdom Metazoa; phylum Chordata; class Actinopteri; order Salmoniformes; family Salmonidae; genus Oncorhynchus; species Oncorhynchus keta. Next base: position 85,442,055 of record NC_068424.1, read on the forward strand.
TAGTGTCCTGTCCAGCATAGTGTCCTGTCCAGTATCGTGTCCTGTCCAGTATAGTGTCCTGTCCAGTAGAGTGTCCTGTCCAGTATAGTGTCCTGTCCAGTATAGTGTCCTGTCCAGCATAGTGTCCTGTCCAGTATAGTGTCCTGTCCAGTATAGTGTCCTGTCCAGCATAGTGTCCTGTCCAGTATAGTGTCCTGTCCAGTATAGTGTCCTGTCCAGTAGAGTGTCCTGTCCAGTATAGTGTCCTGTCCAGCATAGTGTCCTGTCCAGCATAGTGTCCTGTCCAGCATAGTGTCCTGTCCAGTATAGTGTCCTGTCCAGCATAGTGTCCTGTCCAGTATAGTGTCCTGTCCAGTATAGTGTCCTGTCCAGTAGAGTGTCCTGTCCAGTAGAGTGTCCTGTCCAGTAGAGTGTCCTGTCCAGTAGAGTGTCCTGTCCAGTAGAGTGTCCTGTCCAGTATAGTGTCCTGTCCAGTATAGTGTCCTGTCCAGTATAGTGTCCTGTCCAGTAGAGTGTCCTGTCCAGTATAGTGTCCTGTCCAGTATAGTGTCCTGTCCAGCATAGTGTCCTGTCCAGTATAGTGTCCTGTCCAGTATAGTGTCCTGTCCAGTATAGTGTCCTGTCCAGCATAGTGTCCTGTCCAGTATAGTGTCCTGTCCAGTATAGTGTCCTGTCCAGTATAGTGTCCTGTCCAGCATAGTGTCCTGTCCAGTATAGTGTCCTGTCCAGTAGAGCGTCCTGTCCAGTATAGTGTCCTGTCCAGTATAGTGTCCTGTCCAGTATAGTGTCCTGTCCAGTATAGTGTCCTGTCCAGTAGAGTGTCCTGTCCAGTATAGTGTCCTGTCCAGTATAGTGTCCTGTCCAGTATAGTGTCCTGTCCAGCATAGTGTCCTGTCCAGTATAGTGTCCTGTCCAGTATAGTGTCCTGTCCAGCATAGTGTCCTGTCCAGCATAGTGTCCTGTCCAGCATAGTGTCCTGTCCAGCATAGTGTCCTGTCCAGTATAGTGTCCTGTCCAGTATAGTGTCCTGTCCAGCATAGTGTCCTGTCCAGTATAGTGTCCTGTCCAGTATAGTGTCCTGTCCAGCATAGTGTCCTGTCCAGTATAGTGTCCTGTCCAGCATAGTGTCCTGTCCAGCATAGTGTCCTGTCCAGTATACTGGACAGGACACTATACTGGACAGGACAGCATAGTGTCCTGTCCAGTATAGTGTCCTGTCCAGTATAGTGTCCTGTCCAGCATAGTGTCCTGTCCAGCATAGTGTCCTGTCCAGCATAGTGTCCTATCCAGTATAGTGTCCTGTCCAGCATAGTGTCCTGTCCAGTATAGTGTCCTGTCCAGCATAGTGTCCTGTCCAGTATAGTGTCCTGTCCAGCATAGTGTCCTGTCCAGTATAGTGTCCTGTCAGTATAGTGTCCTGTCAGTAGAGTGTCCTGTCCAGTAGAGTGTCCTGTCCAGTAGAGTGTCCTGTCCAGTAGAGTGTCCTGTCCAGTAGAGTGTCCTGTCCAGTATAGTGTCCTGTCCAGTATAGTGTCCTGTCCAGTATAGTGTCCTGTAGTATAGTGTCCTGTCCAGCATAGTGTCCTGTCCAGTATAGTGTCCTGTCCAGTATAGTGTCCTGTCCAGCATAGTGTCCTGTCCAGTATAGTGTCCTGTCCAGCATAGTGTCCTGTCCAGCATAGTGTCCTGTCCAGTATAGGACAGGACACTGTCCTGTCCAGTATAGTGTCCTGTCCAGTATAGTGTCCTGTCCAGCATAGTGTCCTGTCCAGCATAGTGTCCTGTCCAGCATAGTCCAGTATAGTGTCCTGTCAGCATAGTGTCCTGTCCAGTATAGTGTCCTGTCCAGCATAGTGTCCTGTCCAGTATAGTGTCCTGTCCAGCATAGTGTCCTGTCAGTATAGTGTCCTGTCCAGTATAGTGTCCTGTCCAGTAGAGTGTCCTGTCCAGTAGAGTGTCCTGTCCAGTAGAGTGTCCTGTCCAGTAGAGTGTCCTGTCCAGTAGAGTGTCCTGTCCAGTATAGTGTCCTGTCCAGTATAGTGTCCTGTCCAGTATAGTGTCCTGTCCAGTATAGTGTCCTGTCCAGTATAGTGTCCTGTCCAGTATAGTGTCCTGTCCAGTATAGTGTCCTGTCCAGTAGAGTGTCCTGTCCAGTAGAGTGTCCTGTCCAGTAGAGTGTCCTGTCCAGTAGAGTGTCCTGGACAGTAGAGTGTCCTGTCCAGTAGAGTGTCCTGTCCAGTATAGTGTCCTGTCCAGTATAGTGTCCTGTCCAGTATAGTGTCCTGTCCAGTATAGTGTCCTGTCCAGTAGAGTGTCCTGTCCAGTAGAGTGTCCTGTCCAGTAGAGTGTCCTGTCCAGTAGAGTGTCCTGTCCAGTAGAGTGTCCTGTCCAGTAGAGTGTCCTGTCCAGTAGTGTCCTTATTATGCATCAATATATTATATATTACAGACGCTTTAATCCAAAGTGATTAATCCAGTAGAGTGTCCTGAGATGGACTCCTGCCCTACGGGCCGTTCTGGTTCCCTCTACAGAAACAGGAGATGGACTCCTGCCCTACGGGCCGTTCTGGTTCCCTCTACAGAAACAGGAGATGGACTCCTGCCCTACGGGCCGTTCTGGTTCCCTCTACAGAAACAGGAGATGGACTCCTGCCCTACGGGCCGTTCTGGTTCACTCTACAGAAACAGGAGATGGACTCCTGCCCTACGGGCCGTTCTGGTTCACTCTACAGAAACAGGAGATGGACTCCTGCCCTATGGGCCGTTCTGGTTCCCTCTACAGAAACAGGAGATGGACTCCTGCCCTACGGGCCGTTCTGGTTCCCTCTACAGAAACAGGAGATGGACTCCTGCCCTACGGGCCGTTCTGGTTCCCTCTACAGAAACAGGAGATGGACTCCTGCCCTACGGGCCGTTCTGGTTCCCTCTACAGAAACAGGAGATGGACTCCTGCCCTACGGGCTGTTCTGGTTCCCTCTACAGAAACGGGAGATGGACTCCTGCCCTACGGGCCGTTCTGGTTCCCTCTACAGAAACAGGAGATGGACTCCTGCCCTACGGGCCGTTCTGACTCACACAAGGCTTTTTTATATTTTTTACAGCAGCCTCAGATTCTCTTTCTAATGGTGCTAATATCACTCCATACAGCAGCCTCAATCAGACGGCAGATCAATAAACCAATCAGACGGCAGATCAATCAACCAATCAGACGGCAGTAGGAGGGTGTCCTCCGTTCCTCCTGTTCAGAGACATCCTCCTTAGTGACCGGGTCCTGAAGGATCCCTCAGGGTGAACACTGTCTGGTTTAGCCTCACACCTGAACACCATGAGGAACCCATTCCTGTAGTTCTTATTCATCCAGCCGTACAGGAGCGGGTTGGCGAAGGTGGAGCACATGGCTACGATGTGGAAGAGTGTATAGATGAGCTTGTATTGTCTTAAGCTGAGCACCAGGTCTAGATCACTGGCTAGTTGAAACACGTGGAAGGGTAGCCAGCATGTGGCGAAGACTACAACCACCATAACCAGCATCTTGGTGGTCTTCTTCCTGCGCTGGATGGCGTCGATGCGGCTCGCTGGACTCACGTGGTTCTTCAGCTTCACCCAGATGCAGATGTAGGCATAACTGATGATGGAGAGTGGCAGCACGTACTGCAGCAGTAACATAGACAGGCTGTAAATGACTCCGTCTCTGCTGCTGCCGTAAGGCCACTTCTCATAGCAGACTGAGATCCTCAGGTTGATGGACGGGATCTCCTCCTGACGGTACTCTCTGAAGATGGCGAGCGGGCTGGCCAGCATGGAGGACAGCGTCCAGGTGAGAGCCACGATGAGCAAACTGCTTCGCCAGGTGAGTCGCTGGCCCAGGTGGAACACGATACACCTGTAGCGCTCCAGAGCGATGACGGTCAGCGTCAGGATCGATACGTGCACGCTCAGCGCCTGGGCGAACGGGACCATGTGACACAGCACCGCGCCGAACTTCCACTCGTCGAGCAAGGTATAAACCAGTGTGAACGGTAAACACAACGTATCCACCAACAGGTCGGCCAAAGCCAGGTTAGCTATGAAGAAGTTAGTGACTGTCCTCATGTTCCGTAAGCGGATGATCATGTAGATGACAAGGGCGTTGCCTACTAGACCCAGTAGGATGATCAGACTATACGCTGTGATCAAAGCAGCCTGGACTCCTACATGTTTGGTGATGTCAGAGTGGAACCCCGGCCGGTCGAGGTGGAGGCTGAGACTGTCGTTACCCAGGATGCCTAGCTGCCAGTGGGTGGAGGTGGTGTCCATGTGGACTGGCTGTTGGAGGGGTCTGAGTTTAAAGGGTCTGAGGGGTCATGTTTTCTCCTGGAAGGGAAGGAGGGAGGATCACTGGAGCTGGTCAGTCAGTCCGAATACAGTTGATATAGTCCAAAACTGATGGTAACACTGCAGAGTCCAGTCACTGAGGCCAAATAGTCCCTGGTCCAGATACACTGGGAGCACTGCCTGGTCTGGTCTGGTCATTCAGTCTACTGGTAGGGAAGACAACACTGCAGGGTCTGGTCTGGCCATTCAGTCTACTGGTAGGGAAGACAACACTGCAGGGTCTGGTCTGGTCATTCAGTCTACTGGTAGGGAAGACAACACTGCCTGGTCTGGTCTGGTCATTCAGTCTACTGGTAGGGAAGACAACACTGCCTGGTCTGGTCTGGTCATTCAGTCTACTGGTAGGGAAGACAACACTGCCTGGTCTGGTCTGGTCATTCAGTCTACTGGTAGGGAAGACAACACTGCAGGGTCTGGTCTGGTCATTCAGTCTACTGGTAGGGAAGACAACACTGCAGGGTCTGGTCTGGCCATTCAGTCTACTGGTAGGGAAGACAACACTGCAGGGTCTGGTCAGTACTGGTAGGGAAGACAGATCTGGGAAGTCCAGATGCCTGCAGTGGGAGAAAGAACAGATGGAACATTCTCAGTGATAACACAGAGGAGAGAGGTCAGGGGTCAGGTGAAAGACAAAATACTATGACGACCAGAGTAAAACATGAGTCTAATATGGGTTGTTAGCTCTCCATGATTCTGCAGGAGGCTATAACGAGCTAACTTAGGGAGGTCCATAGATAGCTCTGGAGGAGATAACAGCTAACTGAGGGAGGTTCATAGATAGCCTGGTCCTCTGGAGGAGGTTACAGCTAACTGAGGGAGGTTCATAGATAGCCTGGTCCTCTGGAGGAGGTTACAACTAACTGAGGGAGGTTCATAGATAGCCTGGTCCTCTGGAGGAGGTTACAACTAACTGAGGGAGGTTCATAGATAGCCTGGTCCTCTGGAGGAGGCTACAACTAACTGAGGGAGATTCATAGATAGCCTGGTCCTCTGGAGGAGGCTACAACTAACTGAGGGAGGTTCATAGATAGCCTGGTCCTCTGGAGGAGGTTACAGCTAACTGAGGGAGGTTCATAGATAGCCTGGTCCTCTGGAGGAGGTTACAGCTAACTGAGGGAGATTCATAGATAGCCTGGTCCTCTGGAGGAGGTTACAGCTAACTGAGGGAGATTCATAGATAGCCTGGTCCTCTGGAGGAGGTTACAGCTAACTGAGGGAGGTTCATAGATAGCCTGGTCCTCTGGAGGAGGCTACAACTAACTGAGGGAGATTCATAGATAGCCTGGTCCTCTGGAGGAGGTTACAGCTAACTGAGGGAGATTCATAGATAGCCTGGTCCTCTGGAGGAGGCTACAACTAACTGAGGGAGATTCATAGATAGCCTGGTCCTCTGGAGGAGGTTACAGCTAACTGAGGGAGGTTCATAGATAGCCTGGTCCTCTGGAGGAGGCTACAACTAACTGAGGGAGGTTCATAGATAGCCTGGTCCTCTGGAGGAGGCTACAACTAACTGAGGGAGGTTCATAGATAGCCTTGGCTTCTCAATATACACCCTGATAAAGTAATCCTTCTCACCCCCCTTAAAAGATTTAGATGCACTATTGTAAAGTGGCTGTTCCACTCGATGTCATAAGGTGAATGCACCAATTTGTAAGTCGCTCTGGATAAGAGCGTCTGCTAAATGACTTAAATGTCTGATATACAACATTACTCACCTCCCTCTCTCTGTCTGTCTCAGGTCTGTCTGTCTTTCATTCTCTCTCTCTCCCTCTCTCTGTCTGTCTCAGGTCTGTCTGTCTTTCATTCTCTCTCTCTCTCTATCTCTCTCTCTCTCTCTCTGTGTACCTGCAATAATGTGCTCTTCATTCTAGGTTGTAATTTGTGGAAGTCTATATAAATCATGACCGGTGTGCATCTCTCCTATAGTTCCCTACCGTCCGGGTTTATGCTCTATGTGTGTGTGTTTATAATTCATAATCAGTGGGCATCCCTCCTCACTGTGTGTTTATAGGAGAGGGCTTGAGGAGAGAGATATACTGCTGCCTGGAGCACACTGTTTACTGTCTGTGTGTCCTGTGTCTCCACCACACAACCAGAACACTGGTTACTGTCTGTGTGTCCTGTGTCTCCACCACACAACCAGAACACTGGTTACTGTCTGTGTGTCCTGTGTCTCCACCACACAACCAGATCACTGGTTACTGTCTGTGTGTCCTGTGTCTCCACCACACAACCAGAACACTGTTTACTGTCTGTGTGTCCTGTGTCTCCACCACACACTGTCTGTGTGTCAGAACACTGTTTACTGTCTGTGTGTTCTGTGTCTCCACCACACAACCAGAACACTGTTTACTGTCTGTGTGTCCTGTGTCTCCACCACACAACCAGAACACTGTTTACTGTCTGTGTGTCCTGTGTCTCCACCACACAACCAGAACACTGTTTACTGTCTGTGTGTCCTGTGTCTCCACCACACAACCAGAACACTGTTTACTGGTTACTGTCTGTGTCTGTCCTGTGTCTCCACCACACAACCAGAACACTGTTTACTGTCTGTGTGTCCTGTGTCTCCACCACACAACCAGAACACTGTTTACTGTGTGTCCTGTGTCTCCACCACACTGAACACTGTTTACTGTGTCCTGTGTCTCCACCACACAACCAGAACACTGTTTACTGTCTGTGTGTCCTGTGTCTCCACCACACAACCAGAACACTGTTTACTGTCTGTGTGTCCTCTCACCACACAACCAGAACACTGTTTACTGTCTGTGTGTCCTGTGTCTCCACCACACAACCAGAACACTGTTTACTGTCTGTGTGTCCTGTGTCTCCACCACACAACCAGAACACTGGTTACTGTCTGTGTGTCCTGTGTCTCCACCACACAACCAGAACACTGGTTACTGTCTGTGTGTTCTGTGTCTCCACCACACAACCAGAACACTGGTTACTGTCTGTGTGTCCTGTGTCTCCACCACACAACCAGAACACTGGTTACTGTCTGTGTGTTCTGTGTCTCCACCACACAACCAGAACACTGGTTACTGTCTGTGTGTCCTGTGTCTCCACCACACAACCAGAACACTGGTTACTGTCTGTGTGTCCTGTGTCTCCACCACACAACCAGAACACTGTTTACTGTCTGTGTGTCCTGTGTCTCCACCACACAACCAGAACACTGTTTACTGTCTGTGTGTCCTGTGTCTCCACCACACAACCAGAACTCCCTGTGTCTCCACCACACAACCAGAACACTGTTTACTGTCTGTGTGTCCTGTGTCTCACTGTTTACTGTCTGTGTGTCCTGTGTCTCCACCACACAACCAGAACACTGAAATGACACTAGTGCTGCAAAAACATTTCCCAGGTCCAGAAATCTTGGTTAGTTTGTAAGATTCCTGATTCTCCGGAATCAGAAGGGAGTAATGAATGAAATCCAGAATACTCCCATTTCTGGAAAACCTGGGAATTTTAGGAATGTTACTGGTAGTTTGTTTAAAGTAACCCAAATTACACCCTAATCCCTAAATAGTGCACTACTTTAAAGCCCAAGTAGGGGGCTGTTTTAAAACTTTCAGAGTTATGAACCTCCCCTTGATCAGCACTAAATTAGCCAGGAGAGGAGTTAATTATTTTATTATAGTTTTTATTTAACTTTCATTTAACTAGACAAGTCAATTAAGAACAAATTCTTATTTACAATGATGGCCTACCAGGAGGCAAAAGGCCTCCTGCGGTGACGGGGGCTGGGATTAAATATCCAATCTAAAACATTTGTGCATTTTAAAGTGACCTTATATATCCAAACTAAAACAGATTTAAAGTGACTTTAAATATCCAATCTAAAACCGTTTTAAAGTCACTTTAAATATCCAATCAGGGTTTTAAAGCACTATATGTCTATAACCGGTAACCTATATATCCAATAAAACAGTTTTAAAGTAACACTAAATATACTGTCTAAAACAGTTTTAAAGCACTATATTACCTATAAAACCGAGAACACTAAATATCCAATGAAACAGGGGCACTAAATATCCAATTTAAAACAGTTTTAGGGGGAAATCTATGGGGATAGTTTTAAATTACCTGATATATCCACTAATCAGAAGGGGCACTAAATATCCAATCAAATAACGTTTTAAAGGCACTAAATATCAAATCTATAACGGGTACTAAATTTCCAATCCCAAAACAGTTTTAAAGCAACCTAAATATCCAATCTAAAACAGGGTACTATATCCAGGGGAAACAGTTTTAAAGTCACTATATAGGGGATAGGGGCACTATATAGGATAGGGGCACTATATAGGGGGATAGGGGCACTATATATGGGGATAGGGGCACTAATTATATTAGGGATAGGGGCACTATATAGGGGACTAGGGGACTACTATAGGGATAGGGGCACTATAAGGGATAGTGGCACTATATAGGGGATAGGGGCACTATATAGGGGGATAGGGGCACTATATAGGGGATAGGGGCACTATATAGGGGACAGGTGCATATAGGTTATTTTGTCGTTATATAATTTCCTTCCTTATTCTTCTTCTTCCCAATTGTCCTGTGATCCCGTTTTAAAGTCACTTTAAATAGGTTTCTCAGTAAAGTATTATGTTAATCCTCAACCACTGATTCCAACTCGTCTATTCTCTGCACCTGGGTCCAATCTAAAACACTTCCCAATAGGGTGCCATTTGGGACTCACGAAACACAGCGTGAAGAAGGCTCCTTGATTATTTGCACATAGGGAAAACTCTATAGATGGTCTCCAAATAGAATCTATTAATAGGGATTCAGCGTACATACCATACAGTGTACTCACCATCCTCCTGCCAGGTAGCTCAGGCTCAATAGCTCATGATGCCAAAACATGTACACGTTGACCTGATTACGTAGCAAGTTTGAGGGTGTTCTTGGACCGTGTGTTTAGGGAAACAGAATCATTACTGGCTCAAAAACAAGCAAATACGGATGCATCCCAAACCGTACCCTATATGGGACAGGGCACCACTTTAAAGTAGGACCTACCTGATATGATCTATTAAAACAGATATGAGTAACTATTACCTGATATGACCTCTATTACCTGATATGATCTATTACCTGATATGACCTATTACCTGATATGGGCACTATTATAGGGATATGACACTCTGACCATGTACCTATACCTGATATGATCTATTACCTGATATGATCTATTACCTGATATGATCTATTACCTGATATGACCTATTACCTGATATGATCTATTACCTGATATGACCTATTACCTGATATGATCTATTACCTGATATGACTATATACCTGATATGACCTGATATGATCTATATACCTGATATGATCTATTACCTGATATGATCCTGATATGACTATTATGATAGGATCTATTACCTGATATGATCCTATTACCTGATATGACTATTACCTGATATGACTATTACCTGATATGACCTATTACCTGATAGGGAGGCACTGATATGACTATTACCTGATATGATCTATTACCTGATATGATCTGATATGACCTATTACCTGGATCTATTACCTGATATGACCTATTATCTGATATGATCTATTATATGATCTATATGACACTGATATGACCTGATATGATCTATTACCTGATATGATATGACTATTACCTGATATGATCTATATATCTGACAGGATCATATGATCTATTATGATATGATCTATTACCTGATATGATCTATTACCTGATATGATCTATTACCTGATATGATCTATTACCTGATATGATCTATTACCTGATATGATCTATATGACCTCAACCATGATCTATTACCTGATATGACTATTACCTGATATGATCTATTACCTGATATGACCATATGATCTATTACCTGATATGATCCTATTATTTGATATGATCTATATGACCTGATATATTAATTGATATGATCTATATTATGACCATTACAGTGTATGACCATCCTCCTATGATCTATTATCTGATATGACCTGATATGACCTATTACCTGATATGACGTGACCTGATATGATCTATTACCTGATATGACCTATTACCTGATATGATCTGGCTTATCTGATATGACCTATTACCCTGATATGATCTATTACCTGATATGACCCTGATATGATCTATTACCTGATATGATCTATTACCTGATATGACCTATTACCTGATATGACCTATTACCTGATATGATCTGATATGATCTATTACCTGATATGACCTATTACCTGATATGATATGACCTATTACTATATGACCTGATATGACCTATTACCTGATATGATCTATTATCTGATATGACTATTACTGATATGATGATGATGATATGACTATTACCTGATATGACCTATTACCTGATATGATCTATTACCTGATATGATCTATTACCTGATATGATCTATTACCTGATATGATCTATTACCTGATATGATCTATTATCTGATATGACCTGATATGATCTATTACCTGATATGACCTATTACCTGATTACCTGATATGATCTATTACCTGATATGACCTATTGATCTGATATGATAGGACTGATATGATCTATTACCTGATATGACCTATTACCTGATATGATCTATTACCTGATATGACCTATTACCTGATATGATCTATTACCTGATATGACTATTACCTGATATGACTGATATGATCTATTACCTGATATGACCTATTACCTGATATGATCCTATTACCTGATATGACTACTCTATTACCTGATATGATCTATTATCTGATATGACCTATTACCTGATATGATCTATTACCTGATATGATCTATTATATGACCTGATATGATCTATTACCTGATATGATCTATTATCTGATATGATCTATATGATCCTGATATGACCTATTACCTGATATTATTACCTGATATGATCTATTACCTGATATGACCTATTACCTGATATGACCTATTACCTGATATGACCTATTACCTGATATGACCTATTACCTGATATGATCTATTACCTGATATGACCTATTACCTGATATGATCTATTATCTGATATGATCTATTATCTGATATGACCTGATATGACCTATTACCTGATATGATCTATTACCTGATATGATCTATTACCTGATATGACCTATTACCTGATATGACCTATTATCTGATCTATTACCTGATATGATCTATTACCTGATATGATCTATTACCTGATATGACCTATTACCTGATATGATCTATTATCTGATATGACCTATTACCTGATATGATCTATCTGATATGACCTATTACCTGATATGATCTAGACCTATTACCTGATATGATCTATTATCTATTACTGATATGACCTATTACCTGATATGATCTGATATGATCTATTACCTGATATGATCTATTATCTGATATGACCTATTACCTGATATGATCTATTACCTGATATGACCTATTACCTGATATGACCTATTACCTGATATGATCTATTACCTGATATGATCTATTACCTGATATGATCTGACCTGATATGACTATTACCTGATATGACCTATTACCTGATATGATCTATTATGACTATTACCTGATATGACCTGATATGATGATATGATCTGATATGACCCTGATATGACCTATTACCTGATATGATCTATTATCTGATATGACCTATTACCTGATATGATATGACCTTACCTGATATGATCTATTACCTGATATGACCTATTACCTGATATGATCTATTATCTGATATGATCTATTACCTGATATGATGATATGACCTGATATTACCTGATATGACCTATTACCTGATATGATCTATTACCTGATATGACCTATTACCTGATATGACCTATTACCTGATATGACCTATTACCTGATATGACCTATTATCCTGATATGACCTGATTATGATCTGATATACCTGATATGACCTATTACCTGATATGACCTATTACCTGATATGATCTATTACCTGATATGATCTATTATGACCCTGATATGATCTATTACCTGATATGACCTATTACCTGATATGATCTGATATGATCTATTATCTGATATGACCTATTACCTGATATGATCTGATATGACCTGATATGACCTATTACCTGATATGATCTATTACCTGATATGATCTATTATCTGATATACCTGATATGACCTATTACCTGATATGACCTATTACCTGATATGACCTATTACCTGATATGACCTGATATGATATGACTATTACCTGATATGATCTATTATCTGATATGATCTATTATCTGATATGATCTGATATGACCTATTACCTGATATGATCTATCTATTACCTGATATGATCTATTACCTGATATGACCTATTATCTGATATGATCCTATTATCTGATATGACCTATTACCTGATATGACCTATTACCTGATATGATCTGACCTATTACCTGATATGATCTATTACCTGATATGATCTATTACCTGATATGACCTATTACCTGATATGATCTATTATCTGATATGATCTATTACCTGATATGATCTATTACCTGATATGACCTGATATGACCTATTACCTGATATGACCTATTACCTGATATGATCTATTACTTGATATGATCTATTACCTGATATGACCTGATATGACCTATTACCTGATATGATCTGATATGATCTATTACCTGATATGATCTATTACCTGATATGATCTATTACCTGATATGATCTATTACCTGATATGACCTGATATGACCTGATATGATCTGATATGATCTATTACCTGATATGATCTATTACCTGATATGATCTATTACCTGATATGATCTATTATCTGATATGACCTGATATGACCTATTATATGATCTGATATGATCTGATATGACCTGATATGATCTATTACCTGATATGACCTATTACCTGATATGATCTATTATCTGATATGACCTATTACCTGATATGATCTATTACCTGATATGACCTATTATCTGATATGATCTATTACCTGATATGATCTATTACCTGATATGACCTATTACCTGATATGACCTATTACCTGATATGATCTGATATGATCTATTACCTGATATGACCTATTACCTGATATGATCTATTATCTGATATGACCTATTACCTGATATGATCTGATATGACCTGATATGACCTATTACCTGATATGACCTATTACCTGATATGACCTATTACCTGATATGACCTATTACCTGATATGATCTATTACCTGATATGATCTATTATCTGATATGACCTGATATGACCTATTACCTGATATGATCTGATATGATCTATTACCTGATATGATCTGATATGACCTGATATGACCTATTACCTGATATGACCTATTACCTGATATGACCTATTGACCTATTACCTGATATGACCTATTACCTGATATGACCTGATATGACCTATTATCTGATATGATCTATTATCTGATATGATCTATTATCTGATATGATCTGATATGACCTATTACCTGATATGATCTATTACCTGATATGATCTATTACCTGATATGACCTATTATCTGATATGACCTATTATCTGATAGGACCTATTACCTGATAGGACCTATTACCTGATATGATCTGACCTATTACCTGATATGATCTATTACCTGATATGATCTATTACCTGATATGACCCATTACCTGATATGATCTATTATCTGATATGACCTATTACCTGATATGATCTGATATGACCTGATATGACCTATTACCTGATATGACCTATTACCTGATATGATCTATTACTTGATATGATCTATTATCTGATATGACCTGATATGACCTATTACCTGATATGATCTGATATGATCTATTACCTGATATGATCTATTACCTGATATGATCTCCTGATATGACCTATTACCTGATATGATCTGATATGATATGACCTGATATGATCTGATTACCTGATATGATATTACCTGATATGATCTGATATGACCTGATATGACCTCCTATTACCCTGATATTATCTGATATGACCTGATATGACCTATTACCTGATATGACCTATTACTGATATGACCTATTACCTGATATGACTATTACCTGATATGACCTATTACCTGATATGATCTATTACCTGATATGACCTCCTATTACCTGATATGATCTATTACCTGATATGACCTGATATATGACCTATTACCTGATATGACTGATATGATCTATTACCTGATATGATCTATTACCTGATATGATCTGACCTGATATGATCTATTATCTGATATGACCTGATTACCTGATATGATCTGATTACCTGATATGACCTATTACCTGATATGACCTATTACCTGATATGACCTATTACCTGATATGATCTATTACCTGATATGATCTATTACCTGATATGATCTATTACCTGATATGACCTGATATGATATATTACTGATACCTATCTGATTATGATTATGATGATATGATATGACCTGATATGACTATATGATCTATTACCTGATATGATCTATTACCTGATATGATCTGATATGATCTATTACCTGATATGATCTATTACCTGATATGACCTATTACCTGATATGATCCTGATATGACCTGATATGATCTATTACCTGATATGATCTATTACCTGATATGATCTGATATGATATTACCTGATATGATCTATTACCTGATATGACTGATATGATCTATTACCTGATATGATCTGATTATGATTTACCTGATATGATCTATTACCTGATATGACCTGATATGATCTGATATGACCTGATATGACCTATTACCTGATATGATCTATTACCTGATATGACCTATTACTGATTACCTGATATGATCTATTACCTGATATGATCTATTACCTGATATGATCTATTATATGATCTATTACCTGATATGATCTGATATGATCTATTACCTGATATGACCTATTACCTGATATGACCTATTACCTGATATGATCTGATATGATCTATTACCTGATATGATCTATTACCTGATATGATCTATTACCTGATATGATCTATTATCTGATATGACCTATCTGATATGATCCTGATATGATCTATTACCTGATATGATCTGATATGATCTGATATGACCTATTACCTGATATGATCTATTACCTGATATGATCTATTACCTGATATGATCTATTACCTGATATGATCTATTACCTGATATGATCTATTACCTGATATGATCTATTACCTGATATGATCTGATTACCTGATATGATTATTACCTGATATGATCTATTACCTGATATGATCTATTACCTGATATGATCTATTACCTGATATGATCTATATATGATCTATTACCTGATATGACCTATTACCTGATATGATCTGATATACCTGATATGATCTATTACCTGATATGATCTATTACCTGATATGACCTATTACCTGATATGATCTGATATGACCTGATATGATCCTATTACCTGATATGACCTATTACCTGATATGATCTATTATATGACCTGATATGACCTGATATGATCCTATTACCTGATATGATCTGATATGATCTATTACCTGATATGATCTATTACCTGATATGATCTGATATGACCTATTACCTGATATGATCTATTACCTGATATGATCTATTACCTGATATGACCTATTACCTGATATGACCTATTACCTGATATGATCTGATATACCTGATATGACCTATTACCTGATATGACCTATTACCTGATATGACCTATATACCTGATATGACCTATATACCTGATATGATCTGATATGATCTATTACCTGATATGATCTATTACCTGATATGATCTATTACCTGATATGATCTATTACCTGATATGATCTGATATGACCTATTACCTGATATGATATGACTATTACCTGATATGATCTATTACCTGATATGACCTATTACCTGATATGACCTATTACCTGATATGATCTGATATTACCTGATATGATCTATTACCTGATATGACCTATTACCTGATATGATCTGATATTACCTGATATGATATTACCTGATATGATCTATTATCTGATATGACCTGATATGACCTATTACCTGATATGATCTGATTACCTGATATGATCTGATATGATCTATTACCTGATATGACCTATTACCTGATATGATCTATTACCTGATATGATCTATTACCTGATATGATCTATTACCTGATATGATCTATTACCTGATATGACCTATTACCTGATATGACCTATTACCTGATATGATCTGATATGATCTATTACCTGATATGATCTATTACCTGATATGACCTATTACCTGATATGATCTATTATCTGATATTATCTATTACCTGATATGATCTATTATCCTATTACCTGATATGATCTGATTATCTATTACTGATATGATCTGATATGATCTATTACCTGATATGATCTATTACCTGATATGATCTATGATATGACTATTACCTGATATGATCTGATATGACCTGATATGATCTATTACCTGATATGATCTATTACCTGATATGATCTGATATGATCTATTACCTGATATGACCTATTACCTGATATGATCTGATATTACCTATTACCTGATATGATCTATTATCTGATATGACCTATTACCTGATATGATCTGATATGACCTGATATGACCTATTACCTGATATGACCTATTACCTGATATGATCTATTATCTGATATGACCTATTACCTGATATGATCTGATATGATCTATTACCTGATATGATCTATTACCTGATATGATCTGATATGACCTATTACCTGATATGATATATTACCTGATATGATCTATTACCTGATATGACCTATTACCTGATATGATCTGATATTACCTGATATGATCTGACCTATTACCTGATATGACCTATTACCTGATATGACCTATTACCTGATATGACCTATTACCTGATATGATCTGATATGACCTATTACCTGATATGATCTGATATGATCTATTACCTGATATGATCTATTACCTGATATGATCTATTACCTGATATGATCTATTACCTGATATGATCTGATATGACCTGATATGACCTACCCTGATATGATCTATTACCTGATATGATCTATTACCTGATATGACCTATTACCTGATATGACCTATTACCTGATATGATCTATTATCTGATATGACCTGATATGACCTGATATGATACCTGATATGATCTGATATGATCTATTACCTGATATGATCTGATATGACCTGATATGACCTATTACCTGATATGACCTATTACCTGATATGATCTGATATGACTATTACCTGATATGACCTATTACCTGATATGACCTATTACCTGATATGACCTATTATCTGATATGATCTATTACCTGATATGATATGATCTATTATCTGATATGATCTGATATGACCTATTACCTGATATGATCTATTACCTGATATGACCTATTATCCTGATATGACCTATTATCTGATATGACCTATTACCTGATAGACCTATTACCTGATATGATCTGACCTATTACCTGATATGATCTATTACCTGATATGATCTATTACCTGATATGACCCATTGACCTGATATGACCTATTATCTGATATGACCTATTACCTGATATGATCTGATATGACCTGATATGACCTGATATGACCTATTACCTGATATGATCTGATATGATCTATTACCTGATATGATCCTATTACCTGATATGATCTATTACCTGATATGACCTATTACCTGATATGATCTGATATGATCTGATATGATCTATTACCTGATATGATCTATTACCTGATATGATCTATATGACCTGATATGACCTATTACCTGATATGATCTGATATGACCTGATATGACCTATTACCTGATATGACCTATTACCTGATATGACCTATTACCTGATATGACCTATTACCTGATATGATCTATTACCTGATATGACCTATTACCTGATATGATCTATTACCTGATATGATCTATTACCTGATATGACCTATTACCTGATATGATCTATTACCTGATATGATCTATTACCTGATATGATCTATTACCTGATATGATCTATTACCTGATATGACCTATTATCTGATATGATCTATTATGTGATATGACCTATTACCTGATATGATCTATTACCTGATATGATCTATTACCTGATATGATCTATTACCTGATATGATCTATTACCTGATATGACCTATTACCTGATATGACCTATTACCTGATATGATCTGATATGATCTATTACCTGATATGATCTATTACCTGATATGATCTATTACCTGATATGATCTGATATGACCTGATATGACCTATTACCTGATATGATGACCTGATATGATCTATTACCTGATATGATCTATTACCTGATATGATCTATTACCTGATATGATCTGATATGATATATTACCTGATATGATCTATTACCTGATATGATCTATTACCTGATATGATCTGATATGATCTATTACCTGATATGATCTATTACCTGATATGATCTATTACCTGATATGACCTGATTGACCTGATATGATCTGATATTACCTATTACCTGATATGATCTATTATCTGATATGACCTATTACCTGATATGATCCTGATATGACCTGATATGACCTATTACCTGATATGATCTATTACCTGATATGATCTATTATCTGATATGACCTGATATGACCTATTACCTGATATGATCTGATATGATCTATTACCTGATATGATCTATTACCTGATATGATCTATTACCTGATATGATCTATTACCTGATATGATCTGATATGATCTATTACCTGATATGATCTATTACCTGATATGATCTATTACCTGATATGACCTATTACCTGATATGATCTATTACCTGATATGATCTATTACCTGATATGATCTATTACCTGATATGATCTATTACCTGATATGATCTATTACCTGATATGACCTATTACCTGATATGATCTATTACCTGATATGATCTATTACCTGATATGATCTATTACCTGATATGATCTATTACCTGATATGACCTATTACCTGATATGACCTATTACCTGATATGATCTGATATGATCTATTACCTGATATGATCTATTACCTGATATGATCTATTACCTGATATGATCTGATATATCTGATATGACCTGATATGACCTATTACCTGATATGATCTGATATGATCTATTACCTGATATGATCTATTACCTGATATGATCTATTACCTGATATGATCTATTACCTGATATGATCTATTACCTGATATGATCTGATATGATCTATTACCTGATATGATCTATTACCTGATATGATCTGATATTACCTGATATGACCTATTACCTGATATGATCTGATATTACCTATTACCTGATATGATCTATTATCTGATATGACCTATTACCTGATATGATCTGATATGACCTGATATGACCTATTACCTGATATGACCTATTACCTGATATGATCTATTATCTGATATGACCTGATATGACCTATTACCTGATATGATCTGATATGATCTATTACCTGATATGATCTATTACCTGATATGATCTATTACCTGATATGATCTATTACCTGATATGATCTGATATGACCTATTACCTGATATGATCTATTACCTGATATGATCTATTACCTGATATGACCTATTACCTGATATGACCTATTACATGATATGATCTGATATTACCTGATATGACCTATTACCTGATATGACCTATTACCTGATATGACCTATTACCTGGTATGATCTATTATCTGATATGACCTGACATGACCTATTACCTGATATGACCTATTACCTGGTATGATCTGATATTGACCTGATATGACCTATTACCTGATATGACCTATTACCTGATATGATCTGATATGATCTATTACCTGATATGATCTATTACCTGATATGATCTATTACCTGATATGATCTATTACCTGATATGATCTGATATGACCTATTACCTGATATGATCTATTACCTGATATGATCTATTACCTGATATGACCTATTACCTGATATGACCTATTACCTGATATGATCTGATATTACCTGATATGACCTATTACCTGATATGACCTATTACCTGATATGACCTATTACCTGGTATGATCTATTATCTGATATGACCTGATATGACCTATTACCTGATATGACCTATTACCTGATATGATCTGATATTACCTGATATGACCTATTACCTGATATGACCTATTACCTGATATGACCTATTACCTGATATGATCTGATATGACCTATTACCTGATATGATCTATTATCTGATATGACCTGATATGACCTATTACCTGATATGATCTATTATCTGATATGACCTGATATGACCTATTACCTGATATGATCTATTACCTGATATGATCTGATATGATCTATTACCTGATATGATCTGATATGATCTATTATCTGATATGACCTGATATGACCTATTACCTGATATGATCTGATATGATATATTATCTGATATGACCTGATACCTGATATGATCTATTACCTGATATGATCTGATATTACCTGATATGACCTATTACCTGATATGATCTATTATCTGATATGACCTGATATGATCTATTACCTGATATTATCTATTACCTGATATGACCTATTACCTGATATGATCTGATATGATCTATTACCTGATATGATCTGATATTACCTGATATGACCTATTTCCTGATATTATCTATTACCTGATATGACCTATTACCTGATATGATCTATTACCTGATATGATCTGATATTATCTATTATCTGATATGACCTGATATGACCTGATACCTGATATGATCTATTACCTGATATGATCTGATATGATCTATTATCTGATATGACATGATATGATCTATTACCTGATATGAAATATTACCTGATATGATCTATTACCTGATATGATCTGATATTACCTGATATGACCTATTACCTGATATGACCTATTACCTGATATGACCTATTACCTGATATGATCTATTACCTGATATTACCTGATATGATATGATATTACCTGATATGATCTATTATCTGATATGACTGATATGACCTATTACCTGATATGATCTATTACCTGATATGATCTGATATGATCTATTACCTGATATGACCTATTACCTGATATGATCTATTACCTGATATGATCTATTACCTGATATGATCTATTACCTGATATGATCTATTACCTGATATGACCTATTACCTGATATGACCTATTACCTGATATGATCTGATATGATCTATTACCTGATATGATCTATTACCTGATATGACCTATTACCTGATATGATCTATTATCTGATATGATCTATTACCTGATATGATCTATTATCTGATATGACCTGATATGACCTATTACCTGATATGATCTGATATGATCTATTACCTGATATGATCTGATATGATCTATTACCTGATATGATCTATTACCTGATATGATCTATTACCTGATATGACCTATTACCTGATATGATCTATTACCTGATATGATCTATTACCTGATATGATCTATTACCTGATATGATCTGATATGATCTATTACCTGATATGACCTATTACCTGATATGATCTGATATTACCTATTACCTGATATGATCTATTATCTGATATGACCTATTACCTGATATGATCTGATATGACCTGATATGACCTATTACCTGATATGACCTATTACCTGATATGATCTATTATCTGATATGACCTGATATGACCTATTACCTGATATGATCTGATATGATCTATTACCTGATATGATCTATTACCTGATATGATCTGATATGACCTATTACCTGATATGACCTATTACCTGATATGACCTATTACCTGATATGATCTGATATTACCTGATATGACCTATTACCTGATATGACCTATTACCTGATATGACCTGTTACCTGATATGATCTGATATGACCTATTACCTGATATGATCTATTACCTGATATGATCTATTACCTGATATGATCTATTACCTGATATGATCTATTACCTGATATGATCTATTACCTGATATGATCTGATATGACCTATTACCTGATATGATCTATTACCTGATATGATCTATTACCTGATATGACCTATTACCTGATATGACCTATTACCTGATATGATCTGATATTACCTGATATGACCTATTACCTGATATGACCTATTACCTGATATGACCTATTACCTGGTATGCTCTATTATCTGATATGACCTGATATGACCTATTACCTGATATGATCTGATATTACCTGATATGACCTATTACCTGATATGACCTATTACCTGATATGACCTATTACCTGATATGACCTATTACCTGATATGATCTGATATGACCTATTACCTGATATGATCTATTATCTGATATGACCTGATATGACCTATTACCTGATATGATCTATTACCTGATATGATCTGATATGATCTATTACCTGATATGATCTGATATGATCTATTATCTGATATGACCTGATATGACCTGATTACCTGATATGATCTGATATGATCTATTACCTGATATGACCTATTACCTGATATGATCTATTACCTGATATGATCTATTACCTGATATGATCTATTACCTGATATGATCTATTACCTGATATGATCTATTACCTGATATGATCTGATATTACCTGATATGACCTATTACCTGATATGACCTATTACCTGGTATGATCTATTATCTGATATGACCTGATATGACCTATTACCTGATATGACCTATTACCTGATATGATCTGATATTACCTGATATGACCTATTACCTGATATGACCTATTACCTGATATGATCTGATATGACCTATTACCTGATATGATCTATTATCTGATATGACCTGATATGACCTATTACCTGATATGATCTATTACCTGATATGATCTGATATGATCTATTACCTGATATGATCTGATATGATCTATTATCTGATATGACCTGATATGACCTATTACCTGATATGATCTGATATGATCTATTACCTGATATGATCTATTACCTGATATGACCTATTACCTGATATGATCTATTACCTGATATGATCTATTACCTGATATGATCTATTACCTGATATGATCTATTACCTGATATGATCTATTACCTGATATGATCTGATATTACCTGATATGACCTATTACCTGATATGATCTGATATTACCTATTACCTGATATGATCTATTATCTGATATGACCTATTACCTGATATGATCTGATATGACCTGATATGACCTATTACCTGATATGACCTATTACCTGATATGATCTATTATCTGATATGACCTGATATGACCTATTACCTGATATGATCTGATATGATCTATTACCTGATATGATCTATTACCTGATATGATCTGATATGACCTATTACCTGATATGATCTATTACCTGATATGACCTATTACCTGATATGACCTATTACCTGATATGATCTGATATTACCTGATATGACCTATTACCTGATATGACCTATTACCTGATATGACCTATTACCTGGTATGATCTATTATCTGATATGACCTGATATGACCTATTACCTGATATGACCTATTACCTGATATGATCTGATATTACCTGATATGACCTATTACCTGATATGACCTATTACCTGATATGACCTATTACCTGATATGATCTGATATGACCTATTACCTGATATGATCTGATATGATCTATTACCTGATATGATCTATTACCTGATATGATCTATTACCTGATATGATCTATTACCTGATATGATCTGATATGACCTATTACCTGATATGATCTATTACCTGATATGATCTATTACCTGATATGACCTATTACCTGATATGACCTATTACCTGATATGATCTGATATTACCTGATATGACCTATTACCTGATATGACCTATTACCTGATATGACCTATTACCTGGTATGATCTATTATCTGATATGACCTGATATGACCTATTACCTGATATGACCTATTACCTGATATGATCTGATATTACCTGATATGACCTATTACCTGATATGACCTATTACCTGATATGACCTATTACCTGATATGATCTGATATGACCTATTACCTGATATGATCTGATATGATCTATTACCTGATATGATCTATTACCTGATATGATCTATTACCTGATATGATCTATTACCTGATATGATCTGATATGACCTATTACCTGATATGATCTATTACCTGATATGATCTATTATCTGATATGACCTATTACCTGATATGACCTATTACCTGATATGATCTGATATTACCTGATATGACCTATTACCTGATATGACCTATTACCTGATATGACCTATTACCTGGTATGATCTATTATCTGATATGACCTGATATGACCTATTACCTGATATGACCTATTACCTGATATGATCTATTATCTGATATGACCTGATATGACCTATTACCTGATATGATCTATTATCTGATATGACCTGATATGACCTATTACCTGATATGATCTATTACCTGATATGATCTGATATGACCTATTACCTGATATGATCTATTATCTGATATGACCTGATATGACCTATTACCTGATATGATCTATTATCTGATATGACCTGATATGACCTATTACCTGATATGATCTATTACCTGATATGATCTGATATGATCTATTACCTGATATGATCTGATATGATCTATTATCTGATATGACCTGATATGATCTATTACCTGATATGACCTATTACCTGATATGATCTGATATGATATATTGTCTGATATGACCTGATACCTGATATGATCTATTACCTGATATGATCTGATATTACCTGATATGACCTATTACCTGATATTATCTATTACCTGATATGATCTATTACCTGATATGATCTGATATTATCTATTATCTGATATGACCTGATATGACCTGATACCTGATATGATCTATTACCTGATATGATCTGATATGATCTATTATCTGATATGACCTGATATGACCTGATACCTGATATGATCTATTATCTGATATGATCTATTATCTGATATTTATATGCCATTTAGCAGACGCTTTTATCCAAAGCGACTTACAGTCATGTGTGCATACATTCTACGTATGGGTGGTCCCGAATCGAACCCACTACCCTGGCGTTACAAGCGCCATGCTCTACCAACTCAGCTACAGAAGGACCATATGACCTATTATCTGATATGACCTATTACCTGATATGATCTATTATCTGATATGATCTATTATCTGATATGACCTATTACCTGATATGATCTGATATGATCTATTACCTGATATGATCTGATATGATCTATTACCTGATATGACCTTTACCTGATATGATCTATTACCTGATATGATCTATTATCTGATATGACCTGATACCTGATATGATCTATTACCTGATATGATCTATTACCTGATATGACCTGATACCTGATATGACCTATTACCTGATATGATCTGATATGATCTATTACCTGATATGATCTGATATGATCTATTACCTGATATGACCTTTACCTGATATGATCTATTACCTGATATGACCTTTACCTGATATGATCTATTACCTGATATGATCTATTATCTGATATGACCTGATACCTGATATGATCTATTACCTGATATGATCTATTACCTGATATGACCTGATACCTGATATGACCTATTACCTGATATGATCTGATATGATCTATTATCTGATATGATTTATTATCTGATATGATCTGATATGATCTGATATGATTTATTATCTGATATGACCTGATATGATCTATTACCTGATATGACCTTTACCTGATATGATCTATTACCTGATATGATCTATTATCTGATATGACCTGATACCTGATATGATCTATTACCTGATATGATCTATTACCTGATATGACCTGATACCTGATATGACCCATTACCTGATATGATCTGATATGATTTATTATCTGATATGACCTGATATGATCTATTACCTGATATGATCTGATATGATCTGATATGATTTATTATCTGATATGACCTGATATGACCTATTACCTGATATGATCTGATATGATCTATTATCTGATATGATTTATTATCTGATATGATCTGATATGATCTGATATGATTTATTATCTGATATGATCTGATATGATCTGATATGATTTATTATCTGATATGATCTGATATGATCTGATATGACCTATTACCTGATATGATCTATTACCTGATATGATCTATTATCTGATATGATTTATTATCTGATATGACCTGATATGATCTATTATCTGATATGATCTATTACCTGATATGATCTGATATGACCTATGATCTGATATGATTTATTATCTGATATGATCTGATATGATCTATTATCTGATATGATCTGATATGATCTATTATCTGATATGATCTAATCTGTGATCTGATATGATCTATTATCTGATATGATGATATGATCTGATATGATCTGATATGATTTATTATCTGATATGACCTGATATGATCTATTACCTGATATGATCTAATCTGTGATCTGATATGATCTATTATCTGATATTAGGGGTGAGCTAAGTTATCTTAGCACCTCATCCCTCCTAGCCTCAGCCTCCAACCCTCCCAGCCTCAGCCTCCAACCCTCCCAGCCTCAGCCTCCAACCCTCCCAGCCTCCAACCTGCCCAGCACCTCATCTCTCCCAGCCTCAGCCTCCAACCCTCCCAGCCTCCAACCCTCCCAGCACCTCAACCTCCCAGCCTCCAACCTGCCCAGCACCTCATCTCTCCCAGCCTCAGCCTCCAACCCTCCCAGCCTCCAACCCTCCCAGCCTCCAACCCTCCCAGCCTCCAACCCTCCCAGCACCTCAACCTCCCAGCACCTCAACCCTCCCAGCCTCCAACCCTCCAGCCTCCAATCCTCCCAGCCTCCAATCCTCCCAGCCTCCAATCCTCCCAGCCTCCAACCTGCCCAGCACCTCATCTCTCCCAGCCTCAGCCTCCAACCCTCCAGCCTCCAACCCTCCCAGCTTCCAAACGCACCCACCCAGCCTCAGCCTCCAACCCACCCAGCCTCAGCTTCCAACCCACCCAGCCTCAGCTTCCAACCCACCCAGCCTCAGCTTCCAACCCTCCCAGCCTCAGCTTCCAACCCACCCAGCCTCAGCCTCCAACCCTCCCAGCCTCAGCCTCCAACCCTCCCAGCCTCAGCTTCCAACCCACCCAGCCTCAGCCTCCAACCCTCCCAGCAATTCAGCTCCAGGGAAGACCAACACAGATACAATGGAAGACCAGAAGGAATTCAGACTGAAATATGGAATCAGAAGCCTGCATGTGCCTGGGTCAGAAATAAGGCTTGTCGATTAATACATCTATCTGGGTTGGTGGGTTTGTGTTTATTATGCTAAGATTGGGACCAGAACAACTGCCTTCCTACACTTGGCATTATAAAACAACCTTCCTTCGTCCTCAGCTTTAATCACTCTTTGTCAACGTGTCGCTGTCAGCAGACATATGGTAATAGCATTCAGACAGACAGACAGACAGACAGACAGACAGACAGACAGACAGACAGACAGACAGACAGACAGACAGACGGACAGAGAATGGGTGCTCAAGTATTTGGTGCTTAGTAATTGTCTCCAAGGCTTTCTAAAGAGCAGGCGTTTGTCTGCAATAAGCTGTAACCAGCCATGAACCAACACACACAAAAAACTACTAGCGAAATGTATGTATCTCTCTCTCAACTAGTAAAATGTATGTCTCTCTCTCTCAACTAGTAAAATGTATGTCTCTCTCTCAACTAGTAAAATGTATGTCTCTCTCTCAACTAGTAAAATGTATGTCTCTCTCTCTCAACTAGTAAAATGTATGTATCTCTCTCAACTAGTAAAATGTATGTCTCTCTCTCTCAACTAGTAAAATGTATGTCTCTCTCTCTCAACTAGTAAAATGTATGCATCTCTCTCTCTCTCAACTAGTAAAATGTATGTCTCTCTCTCAACTAGTAAAATGTATGTCTCTCTCAACTAGTAAAATATATGTCTCACTCTCAACTAGTAAAATGTATGTCACTCTCAACTAGTAAAATGTATGTCTCTCTCAACTAGTAAAATGTATGTCTCTCTCTCTCAACTAGTAAAATGTATGTCTCTCTCTCTCAACTAGTAAAATGTATGTATCTCTCTCAACTAGTAAAATGTATGTCTCTCTCTCAACTAGTAAAATGTATGTCTCTCTCTCAACTAGTAAAATGTATGCATCTCTCTCTCTCTCAACTAGTAAAATGTATGCATCTCTCTCTCTCTCAACTAGTAAAATGTATGCATCTCTCTCTCTCTCAACTAGTAAAATGTATGCATCTCTCTCTCTCTCAACTAGTAAAATGTATGTATCTCTCTCAACTAGTAAAATGTATGCATCTCTCTCTCTCTCTCAACTAGTAAAATGTATGTCTCTCTCTCAACTAGTAAAATGTATGTCTCTCTCTCTCAACTAGTAAAATGTATGTATCTCTCTCTCTCAACTAGTAAAATGTATGCATCTCTCTCTCTCTCAACTAGTAAAATGTATGCATCTCTCTCTCTCAACTAGTAAAATGTATGTATCTCTCTCTCAACTAGTAAAATGTATGCATCTCTCTCTCTCTCAACTAGTAAAATGTATGCATCTCTCTCTCTCAACTAGTAAAATGTATGCATCTCTCTCTCTCTCAACTAGTAAAATGTATGCATCTCTCTCTCTCAACTAGTAAAATGTATGCATCTCTCTCTCTCTCAACTAGTAAAATGTATGCATCTCTCTCTCTCTCAACTAGTAAAATGTATGTATCTCTCTCAACTAGTAAAATGTATGCATCTCTCTCTCTCTCTCAACTAGTAAAATGTATGTCTCTCTCTCAACTAGTAAAATGTATGTCTCTCTCTCTCAACTAGTAAAATGTATGTCTCTCTCTCAACTAGTAAAATGTATGTCTCTCTCTCAACTAGTAAAATGTATGTCTCTCTCTCAACTAGTAAAATGTATGTCTCTCTCTCTCAACTAGTAAAATGTATGTCTCTCTCTCAACTAGTAAAATGTATGTCTCTCTCTCTCAACTAGTAAAATGTATGTCTCTCTCTCAACTAGTAAAATGTATGTCTCTCTCAACTAGTAAAATATATGTCTCTCTCTCAACTAGTAAAATGTATGTCACTCTCAACTAGTAAAATGTATGTCTCTCTCAACTAGTAAAATGTATGTCTCTCTCTCTCAACTAGTAAAATGTATGTCTCTCTCAACTAGTAAAATGTATGTCTCTCTCTCTCAACTAGTAAAATGTATGTCTCTCTCTCTCAACTAGTAAAATGTATGTCTCTCTCTCAACTAGTAAAATGTATGTATCTCTCTCAACTAGTAAAATGTATGTCTCTCTCTCAACTAGTAAAATGTATGTCTCTCTCTCAACTAGTAAAATGTATGCATCTCTCTCTCTCAACTAGTAAAATGTATGCATCTCTCTCTCTCTCAACTAGTAAAATGTATGCATCTCTCTCTCAACTAGTAAAATGTATGCATCTCTCTCTCTCTCAACTAGTAAAATGTATGTATCTCTCTCAACTAGTAAAATGTATGCATCTCTCTCTCTCAACTAGTAAAATGTATGTCTCTCTCTCAACTAGTAAAATGTATGTCTCTCTCTCTCAACTAGTAAAATGTATGTCTCTCTCTCAACTAGTAAAATGTATGTCTCTCTCTCTCAACTAGTAAAATGTATGTCTCTCTCTCAACTAGTAAAATGTATGTCTCTCTCTCTCAACTAGTAAAATGTATGTCTCTCTCAACTAGTAAAATGTATGTCTCTCTCTCTCAACTAGTAAAATGTATGTCTCTCTCTCAACTAGTAAAATGTATGTCTCTCTCTCAACTAGTAAAATGTATGTCTCTCTCAACTAGTAAAATATATGTCTCTCTCTCAACTAGTAAAATGTATGTCACTCTCAACTAGTAAAATGTATGTCTCTCTCAACTAGTAAAATGTATGTCTCTCTCTCTCAACTAGTAAAATGTATGTCTCTCTCAACTAGTAAAATGTATGTCTCTCTCTCAACTAGTAAAATGTATGTCTCTCTCTCTCAACTAGTAAAATGTATGTATCTCTCTCAACTAGTAAAATGTATGTCTCTCTCTCAACTAGTAAAATGTATGTCTCTCTCTCAACTAGTAAAATGTATGTCTCTCTCTCTCAACTAGTAAAATGTATGTCTCTCTCTCAACTAGTAAAATGTATGTCTCTCTCTCTCAACTAGTAAAATGTATGTCTCTCTCTCTCAACTAGTAAAATGTATGTCTCTCTCTCAACTAGTAAAATGTATGTCTCTCTCTCAACTAGTAAAATGTATGTCACTAGTAAAAATGTCTCTCAACTAGTAAAATGTATGTCTCTCTCTCTCAACTAGTAAAATGTATGTATCTCTCTCAACTAGTAAAATGTATGTCTCTCTCTCTCAACTAGTAAAATGTATGTCTCTCTCTCTCAACTAGTAAAATGTATGTATCTCTCTCAACTAGTAAAATGTATGTCTCTCTCTCAACTAGTAAAATGTATGTCTCTCTCTCAACTAGTAAAATGTATGTCTCTCTCTCTCAACTAGTAAAATGTATGTCTCTCTCTCTCAACTAGTAAAATGTATGTCTCTCTCTCTCAACTAGTAAAATGTATGTCTCTCTCTCTCAACTAGTAAAATGTATGTCTCTCTCTCAACTAGTAAAATGTATGTCTCTCTCTCTCAACTAGTAAAATGTATGTCTCTCTCTCTCAACTAGTAAAATGTATGTATCTCTCTCAACTAGTAAAATGTATGTCTCTCTCAACTAGTAAAATGTATGTCTCTCTCTCAACTAGTAAAATGTATGCATCTCTCTCTCTCTCAACTAGTAAAATGTATGCATCTCTCTCTCTCTCAACTAGTAAAATGTATGCATCTCTCTCTCTCAACTAGTAAAATGTATGCATCTCTCTCTCTCTCAACTAGTAAAATGTATGTATCTCTCTCAACTAGTAAAATGTATGCATCTCTCTCTCTCTCTCAACTAGTAAAATGTATGTCTCTCTCTCAACTAGTAAAATGTATGTCTCTCTCTCTCTCAACTAGTAAAATGTATGTCTCTCTCTCAACTAGTAAAATGTATGTCTCTCTCTCTCAACTAGTAAAATGTATGTCTCTCTCTCAACTAGTAAAATGTATGTCTCTCTCTCTCAACTAGTAAAATGTATGTCTCTCTCTCAACTAGTAAAATGTATGTCTCTCTCTCTCAACTAGTAAAATGTATGTCTCTCTCTCAACTAGTAAAATGTATGTCTCTCTCAACTAGTAAAATATATGTCTCTCTCTCAACTAGTAAAATGTATGTCACTCTCAACTAGTAAAATGTATGTCTCTCTCAACTAGTAAAATGTATGTCTCTCTCTCTCAACTAGTAAAATGTATGTCTCTCTCAACTAGTAAAATGTATGTCTCTCTCTCTCAACTAGTAAAATGTATGTCTCTCTCTCTCAACTAGTAAAATGTATGTATCTCTCTCAACTAGTAAAATGTATGTCTCTCTCTCAACTAGTAAAATGTATGTCTCTCTCTCTCAACTAGTAAAATGTATGTCTCTCTCTCTCAACTAGTAAAATGTATGTCTCTCTCTCTCAACTAGTAAAATGTATGTCTCTCTCTCAACTAGTAAAATGTATGTCTCTCTCTCAACTAGTAAAATGTATGTCTCTCTCTCAACTAGTAAAATGTATGTCTCTCTCTCTCAACTAATAAAATGTATGTCTCTCTCTCTCAACTAGTAAAATGTATGTCTCTCTCACTCAACTAGTAAAATGTATGTATCTCTCTCAACTAGTAAAATGTATGCATCTCTCTCTCTCTCAACTAATAAAATGTATGTCTCTCTCTCAACTAGTAAAATGTATGTCTCTCTCTCTCAACTAATAAAATGTATGTCTCTCTCAACTAGTAAAATGTATGTCTCTCTCTCAACTAGTAAAATGTATGTCTCTCTCTCAACTAGTAAAATGTATGTCTCTCTCTCTCAACTAGTAAAATGTATGTCTCTCTCTCAACTAGTAAAATGTATGTCTCTCTCTCTCAACTAGTAAAATGTATGTCTCTCTCTCTCAACTAGTAAAATGTATGTCTCTCTCTCTCAACTAGTAAAATGTATGTCTCTCTCTCAACTAGTAAAATGTATGTCTCTCTCTCAACTAGTAAAATGTATGTCTCTCTCTCTCAACTAGTAAAATGTATGTATCTCTCTCAACTAGTAAAATGTATGTCTCTCTCTCTCAACTAGTAAAATGTATGTCTCTCTCTCTCAACTAATAAAATGTATGTCTCTCTCTCTCAACTAGTAAAATGTATGTCTCTCTCACTCAACTAGTAAAATGTATGTATCTCTCTCAACTAGTAAAATGTATGCATCTCTCTCTCTCTCAACTAATAAAATGTATGTCTCTCTCTCTCAACTAGTAAAATGTATGTCTCTCTCTCTCAACTAATAAAATGTATGTCTCTCTCTCAACTAGTAAAATGTATGTCTCTCTCTCAACTAGTAAAATGTATGTCTCTCTCTCTCAACTAGTAAAATGTATGTCTCTCTCTCTCAACTAGTAAAATGTATGTCTCTCTCTCAACTAGTAAAATGTATGTCTCTCTCTCTCAACTAGTAAAATGTATGTCTCTCTCTCTCAACTAGTAAAATGTATGTCTCTCTCTCTCAACTAGTAAAATGTATGTCTCTCTCTCTCAACTAGTAAAATGTATGTCTCTCTCTCAACTAGTAAAATGTATGTCTCTCTCTCTCAACTAGTAAAATGTATGTATCTCTCTCAACTAGTAAAATGTATGCATCTCTCTCAACTAGTAAAATGTATGTCTCTCTCTCTCAACTAGTAAAATGTATGTCTCTCTCTCTCTCTCTCAACTAGTAAAATGTATGTCTCTCTCTCTCTCAACTAATAAAATGTATGTCTCTCTCTCTCTCAACTAATAAAATGTATGTCTCTCTCTCTCTCAACTAGTAAAATGTATGTCTCTCTCTCTCAACTAGTAAAATGTATGCATCTCTCTCAACTAGTAAAATGTATGTCTCTCTCTCTCAACTAGTAAAATGTATGTCTCTCTCTCTCAACTAGTAAAATGTATGTATCTCTCTCAACTAGTAAAATGTATGCATCTCTCTCTCTCTCAACTAATAAAATGTATGTCTCTCTCTCTCAACTAGTAAAATGTATGTCTCTCTCTCTCAACTAGTAAAATGTATGTCTCTCTCTCTCAACTAGTAAAATGTATGTATCTCTCTCAACTAGTAAAATGTATGTCTCTCTCTCTCAACTAGTAAAATGCATGTCTCTCTCTCTCAACTAATAAAATGTATCTCTCTCTCTCAACTAGTAAAATGTATGTCTCTCTCTCAACTAGTAAAATGTATGTCTCTCTCTTAACTAGTAAAATGTATGTCTCTCTCTCTCAACTAGTAAAATGTATGTATCTCTCTCAACTAGTAAAATGTATGCATCTCTCTCTCTCTCAACTAATAAAATGTATGTCTCTCTCTCTCAACTAGTAAAATGTATGTCTCTCTCTCAACTAGTAAAATGTATGTCTCTTTCTCAACTAGTAAAATGTATGTCTCTCTCTCAACTAGTAAAATGTATGTCTCTCTCTCAACTAGTAAAATGTATGTCTCTCTCTCTCAACTAGTAAAATGTATGTCTCTCTCTCAACTAGTAAAATGTATGTCTCTCTCTCAACTAGTAAAATGTATGTCTCTCTCTCTCAACTAGTAAAATGTATGTCTCTCTCTCAACTAGTAAAATGTATGTCTCTCTCTCTCTCAACTAATAAAATGTATGTCTCTCTCTCTCAACTAGTAAAATGTATGTCTCTCTCTCAACTAGTAAAATGTATGTCTCTCTCTCTCAACTAGTAAAATGTATGTCTCTCTCTCTCAACTAGTAAAATGTATGTCTCTCTCTCTCAACTAATAAAATGTATGTCTCTCTCTCAACTAGTAAAATGTATGCATCTCTCTCTCTCAACTAGTAAAATGTATGTCTCTCTCTCTCAACTAATAAAATGTATGTCTCTCTCTCTCAACTAGTAAAATGTATGCATCTCTCTCTCAACTAATAAAATGCACGTCTCTCTCTCAACTAGTAAAATGTATGTCTCTCTCTCAACTAGTAAAATGTATGTCTCTCTCTCTCTCAACTAATACAATGTATGTCTCTCTCTCAACTAGTAAAATGTATGTCTCTCTCTCTCAACTAGTAAAATGTATGTATCTCTCTCAACTAGTAAAATGTATGCATCTCTCTCTCTCTCAACTAATAAAATGTATGTCTCTCTCTCTCTCAACTAGTAAAATGTATGTCTCTCTCTCAACTAGTAAAATGTATGTCTCTCAACTAGTAAAATGTATGTCTCTCTCTCTCTCAACTAGTAAAATGTATGTCTCTCTCTCTCAACTAGTAAAATGTATGTCTCTCTCTCTCAACTAATAAAATGTATGTCTCTCTCTCTCAACTAGTAAAATGTATGTCTCTCTCTCTCAACTAGTAAAATGTATGTCTCTCTCTCAACTAGTAAAATGTATGTCTCTCTCTCTCAACTAGTAAAATGTATGTCTCTCTCTCAACTAGTAAAATGTATGTCTCTCTCTCAACTAGTAAAATGTATGTCTCTCTCTCAACTAGTAAAATGTATGTCTCTCTCTCTCAACTAGTAAAATGTATGTATCTCTCTCAACTAGTAAAATGTATGTCTCTCTCTCTCAACTAATAAAATGTATGTCTCTCTCTCTCAACTAGTAAAATGTATGTCTCTCAACTAGTAAAATGTATGTCTCTCTCTCAACTAATAAAATGTATGTCTCTCTCTCTCAACTTGTAAAATGTATGTCTCTCTCTCTCAACTAGTAAAATGTATGTCTCTCTCTCTCAACTAGTAAAATGTATGTCTCTCTCTCTCAACTAGTAAAATGTATGTCTCTCTCTCTCAACTAATAAAATGTATGTCTCTCTCTCTCAACTAGTAAAATGTATGCATCTCTCTCTCTCAACTAGTAAAATGTATGTCTCTCTCTCTCAACTAATAAAATGTATGTCTCTCTCTCTCAACTAGTAAAATGTATGCATCTCTCTCTCTCTCAACTAATAAAATGCACGTCTCTCTCTCAACTAGTAAAATGTATGTCTCTCTCTCTCAACTAGTAAAATGTATGTCTCTCTCTCTCTCAACTAATACAATGTATGTCTCTCTCTCTCAACTAGTAAAATGTATGTCTCTCTCTCTCAACTAGTAAAATGTATGTATCTCTCTCAACTAGTAAAATGTATGCATCTCTCTCTCTCTCAACTAATAAAATGTATGTCTCTCTCTCAACTAGTAAAATGTATGTCTCTCTCTCAACTAGTAAAATGTATGTCTCTCTCTCAACTAGTAAAATGTATGTCTCTCTCTCAACTAGTAAAATGTATGTCTCTCTCTCTCAACTAGTAAAATGTATGTCTCTCTCTCAACTAGTAAAATGTATGTCTCTCTCTCTCAACTAGTAAAATGTATGTCTCTCTCTCAACTAGTAAAATGTATGTCTCTCTCTCAACTAGTAAAATGTATGTCTCTCTCTCTCAACTAGTAAAATGTATGTATCTCTCTCAACTAGTAAAATGTATGTCTCTCTCTCTCAACTAGTAAAATGTATGTCTCTCTCTCTCAACTAGTAAAATGTATGTCTCTCTCTCAACTAGTAAAATGTATGTCTCTCTCTCTCAACTAGTAAAATGTATGTCTCTCTCTCAACTAGTAAAATGTATGTCTCTCTCTCAACTAGTAAAATGTATGTCTCTCTCAACTAGTAAAATGTATGTCTCTCTCTCAACTAGTAAAATGTATGTCTCTCTCTCTCAACTAATAAAATGTATCTCTCTCTCTCTCAACTAGTAAAATGTATGTCTCTCTCTCTCAACTAGTAAAATTTATGTCTCTCTCTCTCAACTAATAAAATGTATGTCTCTCTCTCTCAACTAGTAAAATGTATCTCTCTCTCTCAACTAATAAAATGCACGTCTCTCTCTCAACTAGTAAAATGTATGTCTCTCTCTCTCAACTAGTAAAATGTATGTCTCTCTCTCTCAACTAGTAAAATGTATGTCTCTCTCTCTCAACTAGTAAAATGTATGTCTCTCTCTCTCAACTAGTAAAATGTATGTCTCTCTCTCTCAACTAATAAAATGTATGTCTCTCTCTCTCAACTAGTAAAATGTATGTCTCTCTCTCTCAACTAGTAAAATGTATGTCTCTCTCTCTCAACTAGTAAAATGTATGTCTCTCTCTCTCAACTAGTAAAATGTATGTCTCTCTCTCTCAACTAATAAAATGTATGTCTCTCTCTCTCAACTAGTAAAATGTATGCATCTCTCTCTCTCAACTAGTAAAATGTATGTCTCTCTCTCTCAACTAATAAAATGTATGTCTCTCTCTCTCAACTAGTAAAATGTATGCATCTCTCTCTCTCAACTAATAAAATGCACGTCTCTCTCTCAACTAGTAAAATGTATGTCTCTCTCTCTCAACTAGTAAAATGTATGTCTCTCTCTCAACTAGTAAAATGTATGTCTCTCTCTCTCAACTAGTAAAATGTATGTCTCTCTCTCTCAACTAATAAAATGTATGTCTCTCTCTCTCAACTAGTAAAATGTATGTCTCTCTCTCAACTAGTAAAATGTATGTCTCTCTCTCTCAACTAGTAAAATGTATGTCTCTCTCTCTCAACTAGTAAAATGTATGTCTCTCTCTCTCAACTAGTAAAATGTATGTCTCTCTCTCTCTCAACTAATAAAATGTATGTCTCTCTCTCTCAACTAGTAAAATGTATGTCTCTCTCTCTCAACTAGTAAAATGTATGTCTCTCTCTCTCAACTAGTAAAATGTATGCATCTCTCTCTCTCAACTAGTAAAATGTATGTCTCTCTCTCTCAACTAATAAAATGTATGTCTCTCTCTCTCAACTAGTAAAATGTATGCATCTCTCTCTCTCAACTAGTAAAATGTATGTCTCTCTCTCTCAACTAATAAAATGTATGTCTCTCTCTCAACTAGTAAAATGTATGCATCTCTCTCTCAACTAATAAAATGCATGTCTCTCTCTCAACTAGTAAAATGTATGTCTCTCTCTCTCAACTAGTAAAATGTATGTCTCTCTCTCTCTCAACTAATACAATGTATGTCTCTCTCTCTCAACTAGTAAAATGTATGTCTCTCTCTCAACTAGTAAAATGTATGTATCTCTCTCAACTAGTAAAATGTATGCATCTCTCTCTCTCTCAACTAATAAAATGTATGTCTCTCTCTCTCTCAACTAGTAAAATGTATGTCTCTCTCTCAACTAGTAAAATGTATGTCTCTCTCTCTCAACTAGTAAAATGTATGTCTCTCTCTCAACTAGTAAAATGTATGTCTCTCTCTCTCAACTAGTAAAATGTATGTCTCTCTCTCACAACTAGTAAAATGTATGTCTCTCTCTCTCAACTAGTAAAATGTATGTCTCTCTCTCTCAACTAGTAAAATGTATGTCTCTCTCTCAACTAGTAAAATGTATGTCTCTCTCTCTCAACTAGTAAAATGTATGTCTCTCTCTCTCAACTAGTAAAATGTATGTCTCTCTCTCAACTAGTAAAATGTATGTCTCTCTCTCAACTAGTAAAATGTATGTCTCTCTCTCAACTAGTAAAATGTATGTCTCTCTCTCTCAACTAGTAAAATGTATGTCTCTCTCTCAACTAGTAAAATGTATGTCTCTCTCTCAACTAGTAAAATGTATGTCTCTCTCTCAACTCAACTAGTAAAATGTATGTCTCTCTCTCTCAACTAGTAAAATGTATGTCTCTCTCTCAACTAGTAAAATGTATGTCTCTTTCTCAACTAGTAAAATGTATGTCTCTCTCTCAACTAGTAAAATGTATGTCTCTCTCTCAACTAGTAAAATGTATGTCTCTCTCTCTCAACTAGTAAAATGTATGTCTCTCTCTCTCAACTAATAAAATGTATCTCTCTCTCTCTCAACTAGTAAAATGTATGTCTCTCTCTCTCAACTAGTAAAATGTATGTCTCTCTCTCTCAACTAGTAAAATGTATGTCTCTCTCTCTCAACTAATAAAATGTATGTCTCTCTCTCTCAACTAGTAAAATGTATCTCTCTCTCTCTCAACTAATAAAATGCACGTCTCTCTCTCAACTAGTAAAATGTATGTCTCTCTCTCTCAACTAGTAAAATGTATGTCTCTCTCTCTCAACTAGTAAAATGTATGTCTCTCTCTCTCAACTAGTAAAATGTATGTCTCTCTCTCTCAACTAGTAAAATGTATGTATCTCTCTCAACTAGTAAAATGTATGTCTCTCTCTCTCAACTAGTAAAATGTATGTCTCTCTCTCTCAACTAGTAAAATGTATGTCTCTCTCTCTCAACTAGTAAAATGTATGTCTCTCTCTCTCAACTAGTAAAATGTATGTCTCTCTCTCTCAACTAATAAAATGTATGTCTCTCTCTCTCAACTAGTAAAATGTATGCATCTCTCTCTCAACTAGTAAAATGTATGTCTCTCTCTCAACTAATAAAATGTATGTCTCTCTCTCTCAACTAGTAAAATGTATGCATCTCTCTCTCTCTCAACTAATAAAATGCACGTCTCTCTCTCAACTAGTAAAATGTATGTCTCTCTCTCAACTAGTAAAATGTATGTCTCTCTCTCTCTCAACTAATACAATGTATGTCTCTCTCTCTCAACTAGTAAAATGTATGTCTCTCTCTCTCAACTAGTAAAATGTATGTATCTCTCTCAACTAGTAAAATGTATGCATCTCTCTCTCTCAACTAATAAAATGTATGTCTCTCTCTCTCAACTAGTAAAATGTATGTCTCTCTCTCTCAACTAGTAAAATGTATGTCTCTCTCTCAACTAGTAAAATGTATGTCTCTCTCTCTCTCAACTAGTAAAATGTATGTCTCTCTCTCTCAACTAGTAAAATGTATGTCTCTCTCTCTCAACTAGTAAAATGTATGTCTCTCTCTCTCAACTAGTAAAATGTATGTCTCTCTCTCAACTAGTAAAATGTATGTCTCTCTCTCTCAACTAGTAAAATGTATGTCTCTCTCTCAACTAGTAAAATGTATGTCTCTCTCTCTCAACTAGTAAAATGTATGTCTCTCTCTCTCAACTAGTAAAATGTATGTCTCTCTCTCAACTAGTAAAATGTATGTCTCTCTCTCAACTAGTAAAATGTATGTCTCTCTCTCTCAACTAGTAAAATGTATGTATCTCTCTCAACTAGTAAAATGTATGTCTCTCTCTCTCAACTAGTAAAATGTATGTCTCTCTCTCTCAACTAATAAAATGTATGTCTCTCTCTCTCTCAACTAATAAAATGTATGTCTCTCTCTCTCTCAACTAATAAAATGTATGTCTCTCTCTCTCTCAACTAGTAAAATGTATGTCTCTCTCTCTCAACTAGTAAAATGTATGCATCTCTCTCTCTCAACTAGTAAAATGTATGTCTCTCTCTCTCAACTAGTAAAATGTATGTATCTCTCTCAACTAGTAAAATGTATGTCTCTCTCTCTCAACTAGTAAAATGTATGTCTCTCTCTCTCAACTAGTAAAATGTATGTATCTCTCTCAACTAGTAAAATGTATGTCTCTCTCTCAACTAGTAAAATGCATGTCTCTCTCTCTCAACTAATAAAATGTATCTCTCTCTCTCTCAACTAGTAAAATGTATGTCTCTCTCTCAACTAGTAAAATGTATGTCTCTCTCTCTTAACTAGTAAAATGTATGTCTCTCTCTCTCAACTAGTAAAATGTATGTATCTCTCTCAACTAGTAAAATGTATGCATCTCTCTCAACTAATAAAATGTATGTCTCTCTCTCTCAACTAGTAAAATGTATGTCTCTCTCTCTCAACTAGTAAAATGTATGTCTCTTTCTCAACTAGTAAAATGTATGTCTCTCTCTCAACTAGTAAAATGTATGTCTCTCTCTCAACTAGTAAAATGTATGTCTCTCTCTCTCAACTAGTAAAATGTATGTCTCTCTCTCTCAACTAGTAAAATGTATGTCTCTCTCTCTCAACTAGTAAAATGTATGTCTCTCTCTCTCAACTAGTAAAATGTATGTCTCTCTCTCTCAACTAGTAAAATGTATGTCTCTCTCTCTCAACTAATAAAATGTATGTCTCTCTCTCTCAACTAGTAAAATGTATGTCTCTCTCTCTCAACTAGTAAAATGTATGTCTCTCTCTCTCAACTAGTAAAATGTATGTCTCTCTCTCTCAACTAGTAAAATGTATGTCTCTCTCTCTCAACTAATAAAATGTATGTCTCTCTCTCTCAACTAGTAAAATGTATGCATCTCTCTCTCAACTAGTAAAATGTATGTCTCTCTCTCAACTAATAAAATGTATGTCTCTCTCTCTCAACTAGTAAAATGTATGCATCTCTCTCTCTCTCAACTAATAAAATGCACGTCTCTCTCTCAACTAGTAAAATGTATGTCTCTCTCTCTCAACTAGTAAAATGTATGTCTCTCTCTCTCTCAACTAATACAATGTATGTCTCTCTCTCTCAACTAGTAAAATGTATGTCTCTCTCTCTCAACTAGTAAAATGTATGTATCTCTCTCAACTAGTAAAATGTATGCATCTCTCTCTCTCAACTAATAAAATGTATGTCTCTCTCTCTCAACTAGTAAAATGTATGTCTCTCTCTCTCAACTAGTAAAATGTATGTCTCTCTCTCAACTAGTAAAATGTATGTCTCTCTCTCTCAACTAGTAAAATGTATGTCTCTCTCTCAACTAGTAAAATGTATGTCTCTCTCTCAACTAGTAAAATGTATGTCTCTCTCAACTAGTAAAATGTATGTCTCTCTCTCTCAACTAGTAAAATGTATGTCTCTCTCTCAACTAGTAAAATGTATGTCTCTCTCTCAACTAGTAAAATGTATGTCTCTCTCTCAACTAGTAAAATGTATGTCTCTCTCTCTCAACTAGTAAAATGTATGTCTCTCTCTCAACTAGTAAAATGTATGTCTCTCTCTCTCAACTAGTAAAATGTATGTCTCTCTCTCTCAACTAGTAAAATGTATGTCTCTCTCTCTCAACTAGTAAAATGTATGTCTCTCTCTCTCAACTAGTAAAATGTATGTCTCTCTCTCTCAACTAGTAAAATGTATGTCTCTCTCTCAACTAGTAAAATGTATGTCTCTCTCTCTCAACTAGTAAAATGTATGTCTCTCTCTCTCAACTAGTAAAATGTATGTCTCTCTCTCTCAACTAGTAAAATGTATGTCTTCTCTCTCTAATAAAATGTATGTCTCTCAAACTAGTAAAATGTATGTCTCTCTCTCTCAACTAGTAAAATGTATGTCTCTCTCTCTCAACTAGTAAAATGTATGTATCTCTCTCAACTAGTAAAATGTATGTCTCTCTCTCTCAACTAGTAAAATGTATGTATCTCTCTCAACTAGTAAAATGTATGTCTCTCTCTCTCAACTAGTAAAATGTATGTCTCTCTCTCTCAACTAGTAAAATGTATGTCTCTCTCTCTCAACTAGTAAAATGTATGTCTCTCTCTCAACTAGTAAAATGTATGTCTCTCTCTCTTAACTAGTAAAATGTATGTCTCTCTCTCTCAACTAGTAAAATGTATGTCTCTCTCAACTAGTAAAATGTATGTCTCTCTCTCTCAACTAGTAAAATGTATGTCTCTCTCTCTCAACTAGTAAAATGTATGTCTCTCTCTCTCAACTAGTAAAATGTATGTCTCTCTCTAGTAAAATGTATGTCTCTCTCTCTCAACTAGTAAAATGTATGTCTCTCTCTCTCAACTAGTAAAATGTATGTCTCTCTCTCAACTAGTAAAATGTATGTCTCTCTCTCTCAACTAGTAAAATGTATGTCTCTCTCTCTCAACTAGTAAAATGTATGTCTCTCTCTCTCAACTAGTAAAATGTATGTCTCTCTCTCTCAACTAGTAAAATGTATGTCTCTCTCTCTCAACTAGTAAAATGTATGTCTCTCTCTCTCAACTAAAAATAAAATGTATGTCTCTCTCTCTCAACTAGTAAAATGTATGTCTCTCTCTCTCAACTAGTAAAATGTATGTCTCTCTCTCTCAACTAGTAAAATGTATGTCTCTCTCTCTCAACTAGTAAAATGTATGTCTCTCTCTCTCAACTAATAAAATGTATGTCTCTCTCTCAACTAGTAAAATGTATGTCTCTCTCTCATCTCTCTCTCAACTAGTAAAATGTATGTCTCTCTCTCTCAACTAGTAAAATGTATGTCTCTCTCTCTCAACTAGTAAAATGTATGCTCTCTCTCTCTCTCTCAACTAGTAAAATGTATGTCTCTCTCTCAACTAGTAAAATGTATGTCTCTCTCTCAACTAGTAAAATGTATGTCTCTCTCTCTCTCAACTAGTAAAATGTATGTCTCTCTCTCTCAACTAGTAAAATGTATGTCTCTCTCTCTCAACTAGTAAAATGTATGTCTCTCTCTCAACTAGTAAAATGTATGTCTCTCTCTCTAGTAAAATGTATGTCTCTCTCTCAACTAGTAAAATGTATGTCTCTCTCTCTCAACTAGTAAAATGTATGTCTCTCTCTCTCAACTAGTAAAATGTATGTCTCTCTCTCAACTAGTAAAATGTATGTCTCTCTCTCTCAACTAGTAAAATGTATGTCTCTCTCTCTCAACTAGTAAAATGTATGTCTCTCTCTCTCAACTAGTAAAATGTATGTCTCTCTCTCTCAACTAGTAAAATGTATGTCTCTCTCTCTCAACTAGTAAAATGTATGTCTCTCTCTCTCAACTAGTAAAATGTATGTCTCTCTCTCTCAACTAGTAAAATGTATGTCTCTCTCTCTCAACTAGTAAAATGTATGTCTCTCTCTCAACTAGTAAAATGTATGTCTCTCTCTCAACTAGTAAAATGTATGTCTCTCTCTCAACTAGTAAAATGTATGTCTCTCTCTCTCAACTAGTAAAATGTATGTCTCTCTCTCTCAACTAGTAAAATGTATGTCTCTCTCTCAACTAGTAAAATGTATCTCTCTCTCAACTAGTAAAATGTATGTCTCTCTCTCTCAACTAGTAAAATGTATGTCTCTCTCTCTCAACTAGTAAAATGTATCTCTCTCTCTCTCAACTAGTAAAATGTATGCTATACTCTTTGATGTAGACTTTACTATCGATGTGTAAATCTCACGATTTATATACGACACTAAAAGTAAACTCACCATCGTAGATTTAATGACAACGTGATTCATGATTTAATGACAACGTCTATCATTGTGTGTTTTAGGCTTGAGGCTATATGGTTGTTATTTCATTATGCCTCAGTAGCCACTATTTACCCAAGACAGTGCTGATACATTGAATCAGAATCCATCACGCTGCATCACTGAACCG
Source organism: Oncorhynchus keta (assembly GCF_023373465.1). NCBI lineage: Eukaryota > Metazoa > Chordata > Actinopteri > Salmoniformes > Salmonidae > Oncorhynchus > Oncorhynchus keta. The sequence goes on from NC_068424.1 coordinate 85,485,713, forward strand.
GGCGCTGGATGTAACTTTTGAATAATTAACCTATTAACCGTGACATATACCGTCCCTATCAAGACAAATGTTTAATCATGTCAATGCTTCAAATCAGTTCAATGTTACTGTACAGGTAAACTGCATACATCTTCCACACGTTCAATTACTCACCTTTTCCCCCCGTCTTAGTCGCAGGCTCCTTGGTAAACGAGTCTTCAAATGAGATGTTGCATGGAAACAAGTGAAAATCCTGAAGCTCCTCCTAAGCAGAGAGCGGGAGGAAGCACGCATATGCTGCGTGTGCTCTCTCTCCTTTATTTCTCTCTCTCGCTCTTTTTCTCTCTCTCCCCCTCTCTCTCTCTCGCTTCTCTCTCTCTCCTTTTATTTCTCCTCTCTCTCTTTATTTCTCTCTCTCTCCCTCTCTCGCTCCTTTTATTTCTTTTCTTTCTCTCTCTCTCTCTCTCTTTTCTCTCTCGCTCCTTTTCTTTCTTTCTCTCTAATTTTTTTTTCTCTCTCGCTCCTTTTATTTCTCTCTCTCTCTCTCTCTCTCCTTTCTCTCTCTCTCTCTTTCCTCTCTCTCCTTTTATTTATTTCTCTCTCCTCTTTATTTCTCTCTCTCCTCTCTCTCTCCATTTCTCTCTCTCTCTCCTTTCTCTCTCTCCTTTCTCCCTATCTTGCCTTTTATTTATTTCTCTCTCTCTTTCTCTCTCTTTTATTTCTCTCTCTCCTTTATTTATCTCTCTCCCTCTCTTTCCTCTCAATTTTCTCTCTCTCTCTCTCTCTCCTTTCTTCTCTTTTCTCCTCTCCTCTCTCTCTCTCCTCTCTCTCTCCTTCTCTCTCTCTCTCTCCTTCCTTCTCTCTCCTTCCTCTCTCTCCTTTTATTTATTTCTCTCTCCTTTCTCTCTCTCCTTTATTTCTCTCTCTTTTATTTCTCTCCATTTCTTTCTCTCCTTTTATTTCTCTCTCTCCTTTCTCCCTATCTTGCCTTTTATTTATTTCTCTCTCTGCTTTCTCTCTCTCCTTTATTTCTCTCTCTCCTTTATTTATTCTCTCCTCTCTCAATTTCTTTCTCTCTCTCTCTCTCTCCTTTCTCTTTCTCTCCTTTCTCTCTCCTTTTATTTCTCTCTCTTCTTCTCTTCCTCCTTATCTCTCTCTCTCTCTCTTTTCTCTCTTCTTCCCTCTCTCTCTCTCCTTTCCTCTCTCTCTCCTTTTCTCTCCCTCTCTATTTCTTTCTCTCTCCTTCCTCTCTCTCTCCTTTCTATTTCTCTCTCTGCTTTCTCTCTCTCTTTTATTTCTCTCTCTTTATTTCTCTCTCTCCCTTATTTTTCTCTCTCCTTTATTTCTCTCTCTCTCCTTTTATTTCTCTCTCTCTCCTTTTATTTCTCTCTCTCTCCTTTTATTTCTCTCTCCTTTTATTTCTCTCTCTCATTTCTTTATTTCTCTCTCTCTCTCTCATTTCTTTATTTCTCTCTCTCTCATTTCTTTATTTCTTTATCTCTCTCTCATTTCTTTATTTCTTTATCTCTCTCTCATTTCTTTATTTCTTTATCTCTCTCTCATTTCTTTATTTCTTTATCTCTCTTCATTTCTTTACTCTCCCTCTCTCTCATTTCTTTATTCTCCCTCTCTCTCATTTCATTTATTCTCTCTCTCTCTCTCTTTCTCTCCATTTCTCTCTCTCATTTATCTCCCCCTCTCTCTCCATTTCTCTCTCCCCCTCTCTCTCCATTTCTAATTTCTCTCTCTCCTCTCTCCATTCTCTCCATTTCTCTCTCCCCCCTCTCTCTCCATTTCTCTCTCCCCCTCTCTCCATTTCTCTCTCTCTCCCCTCTCTCTCTCTCCATTTCTCTCTCTCCCCCCTCTCCTCCATTTCTCTCTCCCCCTCTCTCTCCATTTCTCTCTCCCCCTCTCTCTCTCCATTTCTCTCTCTCTCCTCCATTTATCTCTCCCCCTCTCTCTCCATTTCTATTTCTCTCTCTCTCTCCTCTCTCTCCATTTCTATCTCTCTCTCCCCCTCTCTCTCCATTTATCAGAAAACAGAGTAAGCTCTCAGGAGATAACGAAGACAGAGTCAGCTCTCAGGAGATCACGGAGACAGAGTCAGCTCTAAGGAGATCACGGAGACAGAGTCAGCTCTCAGGAGATCACGAAAACAGAGTAAGCTCTGTTTTCTCAGCTCTCAGGAGATCACGAAAACAGAGTAAGCTCTCGGGAGATCACGAAAACAGAGTAAGCTCTCGGGAGATCACGAAAACAGAGTAAGCTCTCAGGAGATCACGAAAACAGATTCAGCCACGTAAAAAGAGAAAGATACATTGATTAATGAGCATGAATCCTACATGGCACCTTTATTATCTCTGTAGTACAGAGCCCTGGTCAAAAAGAAGTGCACTACATAGGGAATAGGGTGCATTTTGGAGACAGGATATATCAGATGTTGGTGTTATCCACCTCACCATCACATATTCAGAATGGGTCCGCTGTCTACACCACAACATGTGTGGGTGTTTAATTCCCTGAAACAAGGCTGCACCTAGTAGTGTTCTGAGATGTAATAATAGCCCTTGGTGGAATAACATATGTTCCAAATGGCACCCTACTCCCTATGGGATCTGGTCAAAATGGCACCCTATAACCTATGGGATCTGGTCGATATAGCACCCTATTCCCTATGGGATCTGGTCAAAATGGCACCCTATTCCCTATGGGATCTGGTTGATATGGCACCCTATTCCCTATGGGATCTGGTCAAAATGGCACCCTATTCCCTATGGGATCTGGTCAAAAATGGCACCCTATTCCCTATGGGATCTGGTCAAAATGGCACCCTATTCCCTATGGGATCTGGTCAAAATGGCACCCTATTCCCTATGGGATCTGATCAAAATGGTCCTATTCCCTATGGGAAATGGCACCCTATTCCCTATGGGATCTGGTCAAAATGGCACCCTATTCCCTATGGGATCTGGTCAAAATGGCACCCTATTCCCTATGGGATCTGGTCAAAATGGCACCCTATTCCCTATGGGATCTGGTCAAAATGGCACCCTATTATGGCACCCCCTATGGGATCTGGTCAAAATGGCACCCTATTCCCTATGGGATCTGGTCAAAATGGCACCCTATTCCCTATGGGATCTGGTCGATATGGCAAAATGGCCCTATTCCCTATGGGATCTGGTCAAAATGGCACCCTATTCCCTATGGGATCTGGTCAAAATGGCACCCTATTCCCTATGGGATCTGGTCAAAATGGCACCCTATTCCCTATGGGATCTGGTCGAAATGGCACCCTATTCCCTATGGGATCTGGTCAAAATGGCACCCTATTCCCTATGGGATCTGGTCAAAATGGCACCCTATTCCCTATGGGATCTGGTCAAAATGGCACCCTATTCCCTATGGGATCTGGTCAAAATGGCACCCTATTCCCTATGGGATCTGGTCAAAATGGCACCCTATTCCCTATGGGATCTGGTCAAAATGGCACCCTATTCCCTATGGGATCTGGTCAAAATGGCACCCTATTCCCTATGGGATCTGGGCACCTCAAAATGGCACCCTATTCCCTATGGGATCTGGTCAAAATGGCACCCTATTCCCTATGGGATGTGGTCAAATGGCACCCTATTCCCTATGGGATCTGGTCAAAATGGCACCCTATTCCCTATGGGATCTGGTCAAAATGGCACCCTATTCCCTATGGGATCTGGTCAAAATGGCACCCTATTCCCTATGGGATCTGGTCAAAATGGCACCCTATTCCCTATGGGATCTGGTGGGCACCCCTATCAAAAAATGGCACCCTATTCCCTATGGGATCTGGTCAAATGGCACCCTATTCCCTATGGGATCTCTAAATGGCACCCTATTCCCTAAATCTGGTCGATGGCACCCTATTCCCCTATGGGATCTGGTCAAAATGGCACCCTATTCCCTATGGGATCTGGTCAAAATGGCACCCTATTCCCTATGGGATCTGGTCAAAATGGCACCCTATTCCCCTATGGGATCTGGTCAAAATGGCACCCTATTCCCTATGGGATCTGGTCAAAATGGCACCCTATTCCCTATGGGATCTGGTCAAAATGGCACCCTATTCCCTATGGGATGTGGTCAAAATGGCACCCTATTCCCTATGGGATCTGGTCTGTTGTATTCGGCACTCAAATTCCCTGTTTGAAAACTGTTTTCTGCCACCCTATTCCCTATGTCATTTGGTGGAAAATTGACCCTCTTTCTGGTACTGGGATGGTCAAACAGGACCAAGCCTGGCCTGGGATCTGAGGAGTGATATGGCACCCATCCCTAGCTGGAAATGGCACCCATCCCTTATCTGGTCAAAACCACCCTATTCCAGAATGAGATAGGGTGGAGGCTAGGTCAAAATGCAGGCTGGCACCAGGCTGTTAGCCAGCCTGCCATCTGGTGGGTAGTTGCACCCTAGCCCAGTAGTGTAGATCTGGCTCAAGTGGCACCCTTTCCCCATCAAATCTGGTCAAAATGGCACCCGCCCCCAAAAATATATTTTAATTCCCGGTTGTAAGGCAACAAAATAGGAAAAATGCCAAGGGGTTTAAATACTTTGCAGCCACTGTATGTTGAACATAATAAATGTCTCCCTGTCCTCTGGATGTGCACCAAACTCACTAAAAATGGAAGTACCCCTTTCCCTAAAGCCAAATCTTGACCCGGATATAAATGAAAATGCAAAAGTTTTAGGGACTGTCGTGTCTTTACTATCATTAAATGAAGACTTTTAGTTTTTATTAACGATTATCTGTAATTAGTTATTATGAGATTAAACTGATTAATCATGTAACTGTAATTAACTAGGGATCGGGGCACCAAGGAAAATATTCAGATCTGGTCAAAATTATAATTTCCTAATATTACTTTTCAGATATTTTATATCTGATCAATTAGTCTTCAAATTAATGAATTATTTACTTTACCTCATGTTAGTCTCCTTCCAAACTTCATAAATGGTTGGTTATCTGGGAACTGGTCTTCACTATGAGTCATCCATTCATCAATTGTCTTCAATCATTTATTTATTACTAATTAAGGGATTGGTCACAGAAATGCATAAACAAACAAAGTGAATATGGTTACAAGTAATGATAGCAGAATGTGCCCCTATGGGCTAAAACTGGCATGGCGGCCTGTTAGACAAAAGGGGATCTGGGGGTCAGATGAGAAGTCACTACAGAGTTAATAATTATAACAATTAATCATTTAATTGAAATGCTAATCCTTTGCAAAATGAACGGCTACTCATTCCCTATGGGAACAATTGCAATCAGTACCCTATATTTACGCTCAGTGTGGATCTCTGCTGAAAAGTTAGTTTCTGTTGGAGAGTTTCCGTCCTCTCTCTCCCTCTCTCTGTCGTGGTTAAAGTGGATAGTTCAGAGGATGTTCATTCATGTCATTATAGAATAGGTGTTTCCCTAGTCGATTCTACGCATTCAATGACACCCTATTCCTAGCTGCAGACTAGTAATTAACATCAAAGACTTGTTCTTATTCTGTTGGTATCGATAGTCTAAGAGTTTAACCACTGGGATGGTTAAAGATTCAGCAATCGTCTCAAACCTTGGCCCTCTTGTTATCGAAGTAAGCTGGTCTGCAACTTTTGTCCTCTCGTAATTAAGAGAAACATGGTCTCGTGATGGAAAACCCGAGTGGGGGTTTTATTCGGAAGGGCAGAAAAGGGCCTGTCCCAGGATGCCCGACCATAACTGTGCTCATGGGTGGTCCTCTGATTTAGTTCAACTCAAAAAGGAATTGAAGTTTCCTCCATTAAACAGTCCAAAATCACATTATATACTTTTACAAACAGTATCATCCTCACTCATACATCTTATACAACAATTAGATGTAAGCCTCATATCTGAGGCTATTGTATAAACGTTATGGTAATGTGGCCGTATTGTCTCCCATGAGCTTCCCCAAGTTGTGACAAACGGACCAGTTCATAGCTGGATTCTTCACCCATCTTTTATACTTTCTCTGGAACATAAATGTTGTTCGGACCTCAAGTTCTGTGAGGTGGAAGAAATTCCTTTGTTCTCTATGAAACTTCAGGATCTTCCCGAGGAATTTACACCTCTCTGACCACAGCAGCCTGGTTGTAGGAGGCAGAGAGGGGGATGGTGCTCCCGCACCCAAAGAGTGCAACGTCATGACAACACCTATCATTCAAGGGTTTTCTTATTTTGTACTATTTTCTACATTGTAGAATAATAGTGAAGACCCTAAACTATGAAATAGCACATATGGAATCATGTAGTAACCAAAAGAAAGTGTTAAAAAAATCTAAATACCTTTTATATTTGAGATGATTCAAATAGCTTTGCCTCGATGACAGCTTTGCACACTCTTGGCATTCTCTCACTCTTGGCATTCTCTCACTCTTGGCCCAGGGGTGTGAAGGTCAACGAGAAGGCAATGGAGTGACAATCCACCCTTGCGGTCTCTGCCTGACCTTCCCCTTCTCTTCACTGGGATTATCTGACCCTATTACGGGGCTGAGTCACTGGCTTGCTAATCCCTAGGAGGGGTGCCTCACCCTATGGGATGGCTTTTCCCCGATATCAACCTGAGTAGGTTCAGTCACTGACGTAATCTCCCTTTCTGTCCTTGTGTAGAAGATCTTTGTGGGTTGTACCCTATTCCTTGTATCAGGGTAGTGTTAGTGGTCTGTTAATATCCCTTTGGTGTGGTCTATGGAAAAGTAACTTTGGATGAGGCACAGTGTTACCTGACCCCCCCGTCTCAGCCTCCAGTATCTGCTGTCTATGTACTGGGGCGCTGGGGTCAGTCTGTCCAATCTGGTGTAATTCTCCTGTCTTATCTGGTGTCATGTGTGATCTTACAAATGCTCCCTCTAATCCCCCCCCCCCATTCCTTAGGATTACCTGACCTGATGACTCCTGGCTGTCCCCAGTCCACCTGGCCGTGCTGCTGCTCCAGTTTCAACTGTTCTGCCTGCGGCTATGGAACCCTGACCTGTTCACCAGACATGCTACCTGTCCCAGACCTGCTGTTTGCAACTCTCTAGAGACAGCAGGAGTGGTAGAGATACTCTTAATGATCGGCTATGGAACCCTGACCTGTTCAGCGGACGTGCTACCTGTCCCAGACCTGCTGTTTTCAACTCTCTCTCACTCTCTCTCACTCCTGAGGTGCTGACCTGTTGCACCCTCTACAACCACTGTGATTATTAAAAACCCTGCTGGTCATCTATGAACGTGTGAACATCTTGTAGAACGATCTGGCCTTAATGTCCATGTCCACTTACAATCTCCACCTGGCACGGCCAGAACAGGACTGGTTCCTCTCTAGGTTTCTTCATTCCAGCATTTCTAGGGAGTTTTCTTTAGCCACCGTGCTTCTACATCTACAGCTCAGCGTTTAACAATATAGTGCCCTCCATCACTAAGCTAAGGACCCTGGGATTGAACACCTCCCTCTGCAACGGAATCCAGGACATCCTGACGAGCCACCCCCAGGTGGTGAGGATAGGCAGCAACATCCACCACGCTGATCCTCAAGACGGGGGCCCCTCAGGGATGCGTGCTTAGTCCCCTCCTGTACTCCCTGTTCACTCCACGAAAAGTGGCCGCACATGACTCCGACACCATCATTAAGTTTGCAGACGACATGAAAGTGGTAGGCCTGATCACCAACAAGGATGAGACAGCCTATAGGGAGTAGGTCAGAGACCTGGCAGTGTGGTACCAGGACAACAACAAACAAACAAAAAGGAAAACTTGGCTTCATCATTCATTGAATCAGATGCCAGATATTGCCAACTACTTTAATTATTTTGTTTATTGGCAAGATTAGCAATCAACAAACACTGACACTACACATCCAAGTATATCTGACCAAATTATGAAAGACGACAATTGTACTTTTGAATTCTGTAAAGTGAGTGTGAAAGAGGTGAAAAAATAGTTGTCTATAAACAATGACAAGCCAACACTTAACAAAGAATTGCAGTTAGTTTCAGAATGGGTGGCAAGGAATAAGTTAGTCCTAGATATTTCTAAAAGTATTGTATTTACGACACAGCATTCACTAAACCCTAAACCTCAACTAAATCTTGTAATAAATTATGTAGAAATTGAGCAACTTGAGGTGACTAAACTGCTTGGAGTAACCCTGGATTGTAAACTGTCATGGTCAAAACATATTAATACAACAGTAGCTACGATGAGGGGAGAAGTCTGTCCATAATAAAGTGCTGCTCTGCCTTGGCCAGACTTCTAGTGGTTTTCTCCACATGGCCAGACTTCTCATGGTCTAGTGGTCTTCTCCATGGCCAGACTTCTTGGTCTAGTGTGATCTTCTCCACATGGCCAGACTTCTAGCGGTCTTCTCCACATGGCCAGACTTCTAGCGGTCTTCTCCACATGGCCAGACTTCTAGCGGTCTTCTCCACATGGCCAGACTTCTAGCGGTCTTCTCCACATGGCCAGACTTCTAGCTAGCTTAAGTGTAGTCAGTGGCTAGCTAAGACAGAGAACGGGGACGGAAGAAATTCAACACTTTTATTCAATTAGTTTAAATACAGCACATGGATTCATTGTGGATTGGAGGTTTCTGATCGCGCTGGTGAATGCTAGCTAACAGCGTCGGCTAGAGATGACGTGCCTCCTGCAGGAAGTTGGAAGGGAGGAAGTTGTCGTCTTCCTGAGGTCTTCTCTGTTGTTAATTAGCATTTAGCATTTTTGAGAGTAAATTGAGGTGAATACATTGATAAATCTATGAATACGTTGATTTGTCCTTGTCACTGACTGCTTCAATCGGATCCGTATTGTGTTTGATGTATGTGAAAACACAGTGGAAATCTCCATGTTTCTAGTTAATCGTTGGTATTTTTTCCAGGTAGGCTAACAATAACTCTATGAATTTAGAAACCTCTCTCTTTTTAAACATATAACATTTATCCGATGTGCTCACAGAGATGTAAATTGTAAACAATTCTAGCGTTAAGTTGCTCCTCCATTTTTGTTTTCCCGTCAGGCAACCTGTGGGTTTTTATTTAGTTTCATAAAGCTGCCTAAATGTTGGTTTTGATTTATGGACAATATTCCTTTCATGAGTTGTATTTATCAAAATGCCACTCTTTACTTTTCTGTTTTGAATTGCATTTATCAACCAGTTCTGTAGTTTAAATATGGACGATTCAATGAACACGGACAATATTTATTTATGCTTCTAATACGTAGACATGTCTCTTTCATGCATTTTTTGTGTTACATTTCAATACTGCCATTTTGAATGATTAAAATCTGCCTTATGGAAGGATGTAGACACTGGTCATACTAGGACTGAAATGATTTCAATCTGGAAGGATGTAGACATTGGTCATACTGGGAAATGATTCAAATCTGGAAGGATGGAAAATTGGTTTGTTCTAGGACTGAAATGATTATATCTGGAAGGATGTAGACAGTCATACTAGGACTGGATTCATTGGAAGGATGTAGACATTGGTTAGCTAGTACTGAAATGATTTTCTGATCTGGAAGGATGTAGAATTGGTCATACTAGGACTGAATGATTCAAATCTGGAAGGATGTAGAATTGGTCATACTAGTACTGAAATGATTCAAATCTGGAAGGATGTAGACATTGGTCATACTAGTACTGAAATGATTCAAATCTGGAAGGATGTAGACATTGGTCATACTAGGACTGAAATGATTCCTGGAAGGATGTAGACATGGTTACTAGTACTGAAATGATTCCAATCTGGAAGGATGTAGAAGTCATACTAGGACTGAAATGATTCCAATCTGGAAGGATGTAGACATGGTCATACTAGTACTGAAATGATTCAAATCTGGAAGGATGTAGACATTGGTCATGGTACTGAAAAATTCAAATCTGGAAGGATGTAGACATTGGTCATACTAGGACTGAAATGATTCAAATCTGGAAGGATGTAGACATTGGTCATACTAGGACTGAAATGATTCAAATCTGGAAGGATGTAGATTGTCTTTGGGTGAAATGATTCAAATCTGGAATAGACATTGGTCATACTAGGACTGAAATAAATCTGGAAGGATGTAGACATTGGTCATACTAGGACTGAAATGATTCCTGGAAGGATGTCAGACTTGGTCATCTGGACTGAAATGATTCAAATCTGGAAGGATGTAACATTGGATCATACTAGGACTGAAATGATTCCAATCTGGAAGGATTTGACATACTAGGACTGAAATGATTCCAATCTGGAAGGATGTAGACATTGGTCAACTAGGATGGAAATGATTCCAATCTGGAAGGATGTAGATATTGGTCATACAGACCTGCTGTTCCAACTCTGGAAGGATGTAGACATTGGTCATACTAGGACTGAAATGATTCCAATCTGGAAGGATTTGACCAGGTCATACTAGGACTGAAATGATTCCTCTCATCTGGAAGGATGTGGACCCTTAATGTCATACTAGGACTGAAATGATTCCAATCTGGAAGGATGGACATTGGTCATAAGGACTGAAATGATTCCAATCTGGAAGGATTAGACATTCCAGCATACTAGGACTTTTCCATCTTGTGCCACCGTGTCATACTAGGAGCCAATCTTTAACAATATAGTGTCATACTAGGACTGAAATGATTCAAATCTGGAAGGATGTAGCATTGGTCATACTAGGACCCCCAGGTGGAAGGATTTTGGTCATACTCCACCACGCTGATTCCAATCTGGAAGGATGTTGACATTGGTCATACTAGGACTGAAATGATTCCAATCTGGAAGGATGTAGACATGGTCATACTAGGACTGAAATGATTCCAATCTGGAAGGATGTAGACATTGGTCATACTAGGACTGAAATGATTCAAGGATGTAGACATTGGTCATACTAGGACAAATGATTCCAATCTGGAAGGATTCATGAATTAGTAGGCCTGATTCCAATCTGGAAGGATGTAGACATTGGTCATACTAGGACTGAAATAGGTCCAATCTGGAAGGATGTAGACATTGGTCATACTAGGACTGAAATGATTCCAATCTGGAAGGATGTAGACATTGGTCATACTATTGAATCCAGGAAGGATGTAGACATTGGTCATACTAGTACTGAAATGATTCCATCTGGAAGGATGTAGACATTGGTCATACTAGGACTGAAATATCTGACCAATCTGGAAGGATGTACATTGGTCATACTGTACTGAAATGATTCCAATCTGGAAAGATGAGAAATTAGGTCATACTAGGACTGAAATGATTCCAATCTGGAACAATGTATACAGTTGGTCATAATAGATATTTCTAAAAGTATTGTATTTACGTTCAGTACTAAATGATTCCAATCTGGAAGGATGTATTTACAATACTAGGACTGAAATGATTCAATCTGGAAGGATGTTGACATTGGTCATACTAGGAAAATGATTCCAATCTGGAAGGATGTTGACATTGGTCATACTAGGACTGAAATGATTCCAATCTGGAAGGATATTGAATTGGTCATACTAGGACTGAGGGATTCCAATCTGCCTTAATGGAAGGATGCTCTGACTTGGCCATTTTCTAGGACTGAAATGATTTCAATCTGGAATGGCCAGACGGTCATACTAGGCCAGACTGAGTGGTTCCCATCTGGAAGGATGTAGACATTGGTCATACTAGTACTGAAATGATTCCAATCTGCCTTATGGAAGATGTAGACATTGGTCATACTAGGACTGAAATGATTCCAATCTGGAAGGATGTTGACATTGGTCAGACTAGGACTCTGATTCCAATCTGCCTTATGGAAGGATGTAGACATTGGTCATACTAGGACTGAAATGATTCCAGCTGGAAGGATGTAGACATTGGTCATACTAGGACTGAAATGATTCCAATCTGGAAGGATGTAGACATTGGTCATACTAGTTTTTGATTCCAATCTGGAAGGATGTAGCACATTGGTCATACTAGGACTGAAATGATTCCAATCTGGAAGGATGTAGAACAGGTCATACTAGTACTGAAATGATTCCTGCAGGAAGTTGGAAGGATGTAGACATTGGTCATACTAGGACTGAAATGATTTAATCTGGAAGGATGTTAGCATTGGTCATACTAGTACTGAAATGATTCCAATCTGGAAGGATGTTGACATTGTCATACTAGTCACTGAAATGATTCCAATCTGGAAGGATGTTGACATTGGTCATACTAGGACTGAAATGATTCCAATCTGGAAGGATGTTGACTATTAATCGTTAGGACTATTTTTTCCAATCTGGAAGGATGTTGACATTGGTCATACTAGGACTACCAAATGATTCCAATCTGCCTTATGGAAGGATGTAGACATTGTCATACTAGGACTGAAATGATTTCAATTGAAGGATTCTAGACATTAAGTTGCTCAGGACCATTTTTGTTTTCCAGGAAGGATGTAATTAGATTGGTTTTTATTTCGTTTCATAAAGCTGCCTAAATGTTGGTTTTGATTTATGGACAATAATTTCATGAGTTGTATTTATCAAAATGGAAGGATCTTTATTAGGACTGTTTTGAAATGATTTAAATCTGTTCTGTAGTTGGTAAATATGGACTGAAATGATTCCACATCTGGTAAGGATGTTATTTATGTCATACTAGGACTGTCTCTTTCATGATTCCAATCTGTGTTACATTTCAATACTGGACTTTGAAATGATTAATCTTATGGAAGGATGTTGACATTGGTCATACTAGGACTGAAATGATTCCAATCTGGAAGGATGTAGACATTGGTCATACTAGGACTGAAATGATTCAAATCTGGAAGGATGTTGACATTGGTCATACTAGGACTGAAATGATTCCAATCTGGAAGGATGTTTATACTAGGACTGAAATGATTCCAATCTGGAAGGATGTTGACATTGGTCATACTAGTACTGAAATGATTCCAATCTGGAAGGATGTTGACATTGGTCATACTAGGACTGAAATGATTCCAATCGGCCTTATGGAAGGATGTAGACATTGGTCTGAAATGGCAAAGAAAGCACCAGTATCTACAGCAGGAGTTTTTTTTGTGAATTAATTAACAAATTTATCGCTGTCTGTCCTGTATGTTAGCCATTTAGGCTATCAATGTATCACCACCGGCCAAGCCCATCAATCCAGAGCTATTATAGAGCTATATATATTTATATATATATTTATATATATATTTATATTTATTCAAACTTCGCGCCGTGTTTGTGGTGCAACCGGACCCAATGTAAGAAGAACAAACATAACCTTTTGCAAAAATAAATAGTCTTTATTGCGATCGGACTACACACTGGCTCTAGAAGAGGTAATATAGCTCCTGTCGTAATCTTTTATTCAGATAGCCGCCATATTTAAAGTGCTCTACCTTCGAACAATATAACTATTTTACAGCTCAACTGTTGTCAATGCAATAGACCATGCAGCTACAGGTGAACTTCGGTTTATTATGCCAGTATTAATCATTACACTCTTCACAGACTTATATTGTCAAAACACAGTGTTGCACAAGTCTTACAGGCTCTCTCATATTTAATGATATCTTCAGTTCATCATAGTCACAATTGTATCTTAGAAACGTCCTCTCGCTGTCAACTGCATTTATCTTCAGCAAACTTTAACATGTGTAAATATTTGTATGAACGTAACAAGATTCAACAACTGAGACATAAACTGAACAAGTTCCACAGACATGTGACTAACAGAAATGGAATAATGTGTCCCTGAACAAAGGGGGGGTCAAAAGTAACAGTCAGTATCTGGTGTGGCCACCAGCTGCATTAAGTACTGCAGTGCATCTCCTCCTCATGGACTGCACCAGATTTGCCAGTTCTTGCTGTGAAATGTTACCCCACACTTCCACCAAGGCACCTGCAAGTTCCCATACATTTCTGGGGGGAATGGCTCTAGCCCTCACCCACCGATCCAACAGGTCCCAGGCGTTATCAATGGGATTGAGATCTGGGCTCTTCGCTGGCCATGGCAGAACACTGACATTCCTGTCTTTCAGGAAATCACACACAGAACGAGCGGTATGGCTGGTGGCATTGTCATGCTGGAGGGTCATGTCAGGATGATACAAGCCTCGGTGTAACTGTAACGGTTTTCTAGGTGTGGTGAAGGAGAGTCGGACCAAAACGCAGCGTGTAGATTGCGATCCATGTTTAATGAACAAAAAACATAACACAAATCTAAAATACAAACACTACAAAATAAAGAACGTAACGAAAACCGAAACAGCCTATACTAGTGAAAACTAACACAGACAGGAACAAGGACACTAAGGACAATCACCCACGACAAACTCAAAGAATATGGCTGCCTAAATATGGTTCCCAATCAGAGACAACGATAAACACCTGCCTCTGATTGAGAACCACTCCAGACAGCCATAGACTTTGCTAGATAACCCCACTAGCTACAATCCCACGATATACCAAAACCCCAGGACAAAACACACCACAATACAAAAAACCCCTGCCACACCCTGGCCTGACCCAATACATGAAGATAAACACAAAATACTTCGACCAGGGCGTGACAGTAACGCTCATTCCTTCGACGATAAACGCGACCATCCCCCTGGTGAGACAAAACTGTGACTAATCAGAAAAGAGCACATTTTGCCAGTCCTGTCTGGTCCATCAACAGTGAGTTTGTGCCCTCAGTCCAGCCTCTCTCAGCCTATTGCGGACAGTCTGAGCACTGATGGATGGGTTGTGCTTTCCTGGTGTAACTCAGGCAGTTGTTGTTGCCATCCTGTACCTGTCCCGCAGGTGTGATGTTCTGATGTACCGATCCTGTGCAGGTGTTGTTACACGTGGTCCGCCACTGCGAGGACGATCAGCTGTCCGTCCTGTCTCCCTGTAGCGCTTTCTTAGGCCTCTTACAGTACGGACATTGCAATTTATTGCCCTGGCCACATCTGCAGTACTCATGCCTTCTTGCCTAAGGCACATTCACACAGATGAGCGCATCTTTCTTTTGGTGTTTTTCAGAGTCAGTAGAAAGGCCTCTTTAGTGTCCTACATTTTCATAACTGTGACCTTAATTGCCTACCGTCTGTAAGCTGTTAGTGTCTTAAGGACCGTTCCACAGGTGCATGTTCATTAATTGTTTATGGTTCATTGAACAAGCATGGGAAACAGTGTTTAAACCCTTTACAATGAAGATATTTGGATTCGTATGAATTATCCTTGAAAGACAGGGTCCTGAAAAAGGGACGTTTCTTTTTTTGTAGAGTGTGCATAGTTTTTTTCCTTGAAAATTAATAAAGCTAATTTCATGTGGCACTTACACAATGTTTAATGCATGACAGTCTCAGAAAATTAAAACATCACTTTCCTTTTATTTAAGGTCACTGTCACAACTTACTTCTGGTACAAAGTCACCGAGACTTAGAAGGCCTTTGGAAATAATTGTTACATGTCTTCAAGGAGGCAAGAACTGTGAACAGCATGACAGAAGACCTCATCCAACATCAAGGTTTCATTTCCTGTTTGACATCACACAGGAAGTCAGCAGGAACATTGGAGAGCAGACAGACAGTCATGCAGGGATTTGATCAAAGACTGTGAGCTGAAGCCAGACTTCTGGAAAGCTCTCAATCTCAAGTAGATCTGAGAACATCAACCATACAGTAAGTGTGCTTCTTGATCAGAAGGTGTTTGCTTGGACGCAGGATTTCAGAACTTCCAAATAAATCTGTTGCACAAATTGTATATGAGGAACTAGTGGTGTGGATCAGCAAACTGAAATTACACAATAAAAAATAAAAACTATCTGCTCGACAGACGGAAGCAAAAACGTTGACAGTTTCAGCTGAAACCCTCAATCTTATCGTGAATGTCACAGCGAGAGAAGTAATTAGGGCACCAAGGGCTGCATCTCAATAATTTGTTCTTCTTTAACTGACTTACCAAGTTAAATAGAGCTTAAATAAAATAAAAACTATAAACAATGTAAGAAAGGGGAAAGTAGCAACACCGTGTCAGAGCGATAACAACACCGTGTCAGAGCAGTAACAACACCGTGTCAGAGCAGTAACAACACCGTGTCAGAGCAGTAACAACACCGTGTCAGAGCAGTAACAACACCGTGTCAGAGCAGTAACAACACCGTGTCAGGCTATAACAACACCGTGTCAGAGCAGTAACAACGCCGTGTCAGAGCAGTAACAACGCAGTAACAACGCCGTGTCAGAGCAGTAACAACACCGTGTCAGAGCAGTAACAACACCGTAGAGCAACACCGTGTCAGAGCAGTAACAACACCGTGTCAGAGCAGTAACAACACCAGGCTATAACAACACCGTGTCAGAGCTATAACAACACCGTGTCAGAGCAGTAACAACATCGTGTCAGAGCAGTAACAACACCGTGTCAGAGCTATAACAACACCGTGTCAGAGCTATAACAACACCGTGTCAGAGCAGTAACAACACCGTGTCAGAGCTATAACAACACCGTGTCAGAGCTATAACAACACCGTGTCAGAGCTGTAACAGAGCTATAACAACACCGTGTCAGAGCTATAACAACACCGTGTCAGAGCTATAACAACACCGTGTCAGAGCTATAACAACACCGTGTCAGAGCTATAACAACACCGTGTCAGAGCAGTAACAACACCGTGTCAGAGCTGTAACACCGTGTCAGAGCTATAACAACACCGTGTCAGAGCTATAACAACACCGTGTCAGAGCAGTAACAACACCGTGTCAGAGCAGTAACAACACTGTGTCAGAGCAATAACAACACCGTGTCAGAGCTATAACAACACCGTGTCAGAGCAGTAACAACACCGTGTCAGAGCAGTAACAACACCGTGTCAGAGCTATAACAACACCGTGTCAGAGCTATAACAACACCGTGTCAGAGCTGTAACACCGTGTCAGAGCTATAACAACACCGTGTCAGAGCTATAACAACACCGTGTCAGAGCAGTAACAACACCGTGTCAGAGCAGTAACAACACCGTGTCAGAGCTGTAACACCGTGTCAGAGCTATAACAACACCGTGTCAGAGCTATAACAACACCGTGTCAGAGCAGTAACAACACCGTGTCAGAGCAGTAACAACACCGTGTCAGAGCAATAACAACACCGTGTCAGAGCTATAACAACACCGTGTCAGAGCAGTAACAACACCGTGTCAGAGCAGTAACAACACCGTGTCAGAGCAGTAACAACACCGTGTCAGAGCTATAACAACACCGTGTCAGAGCTATAACAACACCGTGTCGGACCAGTAACAACACCGTGTCAGAGCTATAACAACACCGTGTCATAGCTATAACAACACCGTGTCAGAGCTGTAACAACACCGTGTCAGAGCAGTAACAACACCGTGTCAGAGCAGTAACAACACCGTGTCAGAGCAGTAACAACACCGTGTCAGAGCTATAACAACACCGTGTCAGAGCAGTAACAACACCGTGTCAGAGCAGTAACAACACCGTGTCAGACCAGTAACAACACCGTGTCAGACCAGTAACAACACCGTGTCAGAGGAGTAACAACACCGTGTCAGAGCAGTAACAACACCGTGTCAGAGCAGTAACAACACCGTGTCAGACCAGTAACAACACCGTGTCAGAGCAGTAACAACACCGTGTCAGAGCAGTAACAACACCGTGTCAGAGCTATAACAACACCGTGTCAGAGCTATAACAACACCGTGTCAGAGCAGTAACAACACCGTGTCATAGCTATAACAACACCGTGTCAGAGCTATAACAACACCGTGTCAGAGCAGTAACAACACCGTGTCAGAGCTATAACAACACCGTGTCAGAGCAGTAACAACACCGTGTCAGAGCTATAACAACACCGTGTCAGAGCAGTAACAACACCGTGTCAGAGCAGTAACAACACCGTGTCAGAGCTATAACAACACCGTGTCAGAGCAGTAACAACACCGTGTCAGAGCAGTAACAACACCGTGTCAGAGCAGTAACAACACCGTGTCATAGCTGTAACAACACCGTGTCAGACCAGTAACAACACCGTGTCAGACCAGTAACAACACCGTGTCAGAGCTATAACAACACCGTGTCAGAGCTATAACAACACCGTGTCAGAGCAGTAACAACACCGTGTCAGAGCTATAACAACACCGTGTCAGAGCAGTAACAACACCGTGTCAGAGCAGTAACAACACCGTGTCAGAGCAGTAACAACACCGTGTCAGAGCAGTAACAACACCGTGTCAGAGCAGTAACAACACCGTGTCAGAGCAGTAACAACACCGTGTCAGAGCAGTAACAACACCTTGTCAGAGCTATAACAACACCGTGTCAGAGCTGTAACAACACCGTGTCAGAGCAGTAACAACACCGTGTCAGAGCAGTAACAACACCGTGTCAGAGCTATAACAACACCTTGTCAGAGCTATAACAACACCGTGTCAGAGCTGTAACAACACCGTGTCAGAGCTGTAACAACACCGTGTCAGAGCAGTAACAACACCGTGTCAGAGCTATAACAACACCGTGTCAGAGCTATAACAACACCGTGTCAGAGCTGTAACAACACCGTGTCAGAGCAGTAACAACACCGTGTCAGAGCAGTAACAACACCGTGTCAGAGCTATAACAACACCGTGTCAGAGCAGTAACAACACCGTGTCAGAGCAGTAACAACACCGTGTCAGAGCAGTAACAACACCGTGTCAGAGCAGTAACAACACCGTGTCAGAGCAGTAACAACACCGTGTCAGAGCTATAACAACACCGTGTCAGAGCAGTAACAACACCGTGTCAGAGCAGTAACAACACCGTGTCAGAGCAGTAACAACACCGTGTCGGAGCAGTAACAACACCGTGTCAGAGCAGTAACAACACCGTGTCAGAGCTATAACAACACCGTGTCAGAGCAGTAACAACACCGTGTCAGAGCAGTAACAACACCGTGTCAGAGCAGTAACAACTGACTTGCCTCGTTAAATAAAGGTGAAATAAAGGTTGAAGGTTGAATGTTGAAGGTCATGACTGTCAGGATTTGGCCAGGGTTGTTCCGGTTTTTGGTCACTAGATGCCCCCATTGTGCCTTTTGACCTTTTGTTTTCCCTTGATCCCCATTATTATTTGCACCTGTGCCTCGTTTCCCCTGATTGTATTTAAACCCTTTGTTTTCCTCAGTCCTTTGCTCTGTGTTTGTATGTTAGCACCCAGCCCTAGTTCTCTGTGTACTCTTGTTGTTCCCGGTGGTCTCGCTTGTGGAATTCTGTTTTTTGTTCTTGTTTGTTTGTTTTTTGAGTATCTTTTGAGGCTTTTTTGTGCTTTACCTTCCACCTTGTGGATTTACCTTTTGTCTTGGAGGATTACCTTTGTTCTTGTGGAATTCCTTTTGAGGTTGTGGAGTTACATGTTTTCCTAAAGAACTTCACTTTTACTTCATTAAATACACCGTCTCAAGTACTGCTGTGTCTGCCTCATCTTCTGGGTTCTGCCAACTATTCGTGGCTCAGTTAAGTGACTGTTTCTCACTCCGGA
This sequence comes from Oncorhynchus keta, assembly GCF_023373465.1. NCBI lineage: Eukaryota > Metazoa > Chordata > Actinopteri > Salmoniformes > Salmonidae > Oncorhynchus > Oncorhynchus keta. The sequence goes on from NC_068424.1 coordinate 85,505,206, forward strand.
GACCCGGGTTCGTAACCGAGTCCTGACAATGACTTTGCGTTAAGGATTTTAAGAAGGCCCAACATTCTTTTTTTTCAAGTGATACACACTAAAATGCACAGAAACAACAAAGAATTATCAGGTTTCACGCATCAGACACTTGTTTTACAAATAATACCAGTAGTACACCAATGATACACTAAACATTTACCATAGCCTTAGCCATTTACCATACCATAGCCATTTACCATAGGTAGACACACCAAAACATCTATTTTCTTTAGTTAGAGTGATAAAGCAAAGGATTTGTCAAGCTTTCATCGACGAGATGTTGTGTATGGAGAACACTTCATATCTTCATCTTTTCTTCATCTTTCCTCCATATGTTCTGCAGTGTTGCAAACTAGCTAGCATATGTTCTACAAACTAGCTAGCATATGTTCTACTCAAACTAGCTAGCATACTGTTCTACTCAAACTAGCTAGCATATGTTCTACTCAAACTAGCTAGCATAAACTGTTTCTACTCAAACTAGCTAGCATACTGTTCTAAAACTAGCTAGCATATGTTCTACTCAAACTAGCTAGCATACTGTTCTACTCAAACTCAAACTGTTCTACTAGCTAGCATACTGTTCTACTCAAACTAGCTAGCATACTGTTCTACTCAAACTAGCTAGCATACTGTTCTACTCAAACTAGCTAGCATATATCGTTCTACAAACTAGCTAGCAAACTGTTCTAGCTAGCATACTGTTCTACTCAAACTAGCTAGCATACTGTTCTAGCTAGCATAAACTAGCTAGCATACTGTTCTACTCAAACTAGCTAGCATACGTTCTCACGCAAACTAGCTAGCATACTCTAAAACTAGCTAGCATACTGTTCCACTCAAACTTGCTAGCATACGTTCTACTCAAACTAGCTAGCATACTGTTCTACTCAAACTAGCTAGCATACGGAACGTGTTCTACTCAAAATAGCTAGCATACGGAACGTGTTCTCCTCAAAATAGCTAGCATACGGAACGTGTTCTACTCAAAATAGCTAACATATACGAAACGTGTTCTACTATTAAAACTAGCAAACATACGGAACAACTTTCTACAAAATGTGTCCTACCCGGTCGGTAAAAAGTACCAACCCCCTTCAACAGGCGTGTGGGGGAGTGTTCTTGAAATGTAACATCCAATCAAAACCTTGCCGTTGGGAACCATTCAAAACATTTTTGTAATACAACATTCTCCAGGCATCCAAGGGAGGTGTGACGACAATGTGATATTCGAGGCCATGCGAGACTAGTCTTGCCCGAATAAATGGCTCTGGTCCGGTCTATATCAGAACATTGTAATTGCTTTGCTTATTGGTCATGTGGATTATTGGCATGTACCTGTTGGTGGAAGATTAATATTTTATGTATCTCTAAATAAGGCATCAAAAGAGTGCCCCCCACCCCCCAGCTGATCATAGGCTCTGAGTCAAGGGAACTATATAGTCAGGCTCTGAGGCTAGGGAACTATATAGTCTGGCCCTGAGCCTAGGGAACTATATAGTCTGTCTCTGAGGCTAGGGAACTATATAAGTCTGTCTCTGAGCCAAGGGTACTATATAGTCTGGCTCTGAGGCTAGGGAACTATATGTTTTTCGCGACGTGGATCCTGTGTTCTGCCTTTCAAACAGGACAACGGAATGGATCCCATGCAGCGACCCAAAAAACGACTCCGAAAAAGAGGGAAACGAGGCGGTCTTCTGGTCAGACTCCGGAGACTGGCACATCGTGCACCACTCCCTAGCATTCTTCTCACTCAATGTCCAGTCTCTTGACAACAAGGTTGATGAAATCCGAGCAAGGGTAGCATTCCAGAGGACATCAGAGACTGTAACGTTCTTTGCTTCACGGAAACATGGCTCACTGGAGAGAGGCTATCGGAGGCGGTGCAGCCAGCGGGTTTCTCCACGCATCGCGCCGACAGAAACAAACATCTTTCTGGTAAGAAGAGGGGCGGGGCGTATGCCTTATGGCTAACGAGACATGGTGTGATGAAAGAAACATACAGGAACTCAAATCCTTCTGTTCACCTGATTTAGAATTCCTCACAATCAAATGTCGACCACATTATCTACCAAGAGAATTCTCTTCGATTATAATCACAGCCGTATATATCCCCCCCAAGCAGACACATCGATGGCTCTGAAACGAACTTTATTTGACTCTTTGCAAACTGGAATCCATTTATCCGGAGGCTGCATTCATTGTAGCTGGGGATTTTAACAAGGCTAATCTGAAAACAAGACTCCCTAAATTTGATCAGCATATCGATTGTGCAACCAGGGGTGGAAAACCTTGGATCATTGTTACTCTAACTTCCGCGACGCATATAAGGCCCTCTATACTCTACTCTATCCTGTACTGCATCCTTATGTAATACATGTATCACTAGCCACTTTAACTATGCCACTTTGTTTACATACTCATCTCATATGTATATACTGTACTCGATACCATCTACTGTATCTTGCCTATGCTGCTCTGTACCATCACTCATTCATATATCTTTATGTACATATTCTTTATCCCCTTACACTGTGTATAAGACAGTAGTTTTGGAATTGTTAGTTAGATTACTTGTTGGTTATTACTGCATTGTCGGAACTAGAAGCACAAGCATTTCGCTACAATCGCATTAACATCTGCTAACCATGGGTATGTGACAAATAAAATTAGATTTGATTTGAAGTCTGTCTCTGAGCCAAGGGAACTATATAGTCTGGCTCTGAGGCTAGGGAACTATATAGTCTGGCTCTGAGCCTAGGGAACTATATAGTCTGGCTCTGAGCCTAGGGAACTATATAGTCTGGCTCTGAGCCTAGGGAACTATATAGTCTGGCTCTGATGCTAGGGAACTATATAGTCTGGCTCTGAGGCTAGGGAACTATATAGTCTGGCTCTGAGTCTAGGGAACTATATAGTCTGGCTCTGAGTCTAGGGAACTATATAGTCTGGCTCTGAGGCCTAGGGAACTATATAGTCTGGCTCTGAGGCTAGGGGACTATATAGTCTGGCTCTGAGGCTAGGGAACTATATAGTCTGGCTCTGAGGCTAGGGAACTATATAGTCTGGCTCTGAGTCTAGGGAACTATATAGTCTGGCTCTGAGTCTAGGAAACTATATAGTCTGGCTCTGAGTCTAGGGAACTATATAGTCTGGCTCTGAGGCTAGGGAACTTATAGTCTGGCTCTGAGTCTAGGGAACTATATATAGTCTGGTTCTGAGTCAAGGGAACTATATAGTCTGGCTCTGAGTCAAGGGAACTATATAGTCTGGCTCTGAGGCAAGGGAACTATATAGTCTGGCTCTGAGGCAAGGAACTATATAGTCTGGCTCTGAGGCTAGGGAACTATATAGTCTGGTTCTGAGTCAAGGGAACTATACAGTCTGGCTCTGAGTCTAGGGAACTATATAGTCTGGCTCTGAGGCTCTGAAGGGAACTATATAGTCTGGCTCTGAGGCTAGGGAACTATATAGTCTGGTTCTGAGTCCAGGAACTATATAGTCTGGCTCTGAGCCTAGGGAACTATATAGTCTGGCTCTGGAGTCTAGGGAACTATATAGTCTGGCTCTGAGTCTAGGGAACTATATAGTCTGGCTCTGAGGCTAGGGAACTATATAGTCTGGCTCTGAGGCTAGGGAACTATATAGTCTGGCTCTGAGTCTAGGGAACTATATAGTCTGGCTCTGAGGCTGGGGAATATATAGTCTGGCTCTGAGGCTAGGGAACTATATAGTCTGGCTCTGAGTCTAGGGAACTATAGTCTGGCTCTGAGTCTAGGGAACTATATAGTCTGGCTCTGAGGCTAGGGAACTATATAGTCTGGCTCTGAGGCTAGGGAACTATATAGTCTGGCTCTGAGGCTAGGGAACTATATAGTCTGGCTCTGAGTCCAGGGAACTATATAGTCTGGCTCTGAGGCTAGGGAACTATATAGTCTGGCTCTGAGGCAAGGGAACTATATAGTCTGGCTCTGAGGCTAGGGAACTATATAAGTCTGGCTCTGAGTCTAGGGAACTATATAGTCTGGCTCTGAGTCTAGGGAACTATATAGTCTGGCTCTGAGTCTAGGGAACTATATAGTCTGGCTCTGAGTCTAGGGAACTATATAGTCTGGCTCTGAGGCTGGGAACTATATAGTCTGGTTCTGAGGCTAGGGAACTATATAGTCTGGCTCTGAGTCTAGGGAACTATATAGTCTGGCTCTGAGTCTAGGGAACTATATAGTCTGGCTCTGAGGCTAGGGAACTATATAGTCTGGCTCTGAGTCTAGGGAACTATATAGTCTGGCTCTGAGGCTAGGGAACTATATAGTCTGGCTCTGAGTCTAGGGAACTATATAGTCTGGCTCTGAGTCTAGGAACTATATAGTCTGGCTCTGAGGCTAGGGCACTATAGTCTGGCTCTGAGGCTAGGGAACTATATAGTCTGGCTCTGAGGCTAGGAACTACTATAGTCTGGCTCTGAGCCTAGGAAACTATATAGGCCAAATAATAAGTGTGATAATATGCTAATGTAAGAATAATAATTATATACACAGTTCAATGTACAAAAACAACTGAAACAGATGTCAGGCTTGGCCCTAAACATAACTGACATCCAATCCACAATTAGAATATACAATCTTGTTTCCATATCTTATCTTAAGTCCGTAACACACACACACACACACACACACACACACACACACACACACACACACACACACACACACACACACACACACACACACACACACACACACACACACACACACACACACACACACACACACACACACAATCATTCTCTCTCCACTTCATCTCGGAGTAAATCCACTCTTCCCTGCATTGCCTGGTGTTCTGCTATTCCTCACAGAGAGGAGGTTGGATCAGAGAGACAGGTGGAGACAGAAGGTGACAGAAGCTTTTAGTGTTAGTAATAAAAAAAAATATTGATTTAACAGAGAGATCTGTGGCTTAGCTTGAACCATCAGATACCGCTAGTGGAGATTGGGACATTTGATTCCCTGGGTGAACACTTACTGAAGGATGGTTCTATTATCTCTGCTGCCTGCCTGGCACACATAAGGACATTTTCTCTAACTAGTTTTTAAAAATGTTTTTCTAAAGGAACATAATATATTGCCTAGTTGGAGACATTTTGCTCCTAAATATTTTGCTGTGTGACCTGGCATTATGACTTGGCAGCACCAGTGTGACCTGGCATTATGACTTGGCAGCACCAGTGTGACCTGGCATTATGACTTGGCAGCACCAGTGTGACCTGGCATTATGACTTGGTAGCACCAGTGGGCAAAAAATCGAAGATACACTACAAGACCAAAAGTCGTGGGCACCTGCCGTTCCAACATCTCATTCCAAAGTCATGGGCATTAATATGGAGTTGTTCCCACCTTTTTCTGCTATAACAACCTCCACTCTTCTGGGAAGGCTTTCTACTAGATGTTGGTACATTGCTGCTATAACAGCCTCCACTCTTCTGGGAAGGCTTTCCACTAGATGTTGGAACATTGCTGCTATAATAGCCTCCACTCACCTAGGAAGGCTTTCCACTAGATGTTGGAACATTGCTGCTATAACAGCCTCCACTCTTCTGGGAAGGCTTTCCACTAGAAGTTGGAACATTGCTGCTATAACAGCCTCCACTCTTCTGGGAAGGCTTTCCACTAGATGTTGGAACATTGCTCCTATAACAGCCTCCACTCTTCTGGGAAGGCTTTCCAGTAGATGTTGGAACATTGCTGCGGGACTTGCTTCCATTCAGCCACGAGCATTAGTGAGGTCGGTATTGATGTTGGGGGTGATTAGGCCTGGCTCGCAGTCGGTGTTCCAATTCATCTCAAAGGTATTCAATGTGGTTGAGGTCAGGTCATTTTTGAAAAAAATAATTTTGTATGGGATCATGCATTGTGCAAAGGGGGCATTGTCATGCTGAAACAGGAAAGGGCCTTCCCCAAACGGTTGCCACAAAGTTGGAAGCACAGAATCATCTAGAATGTCATTGTGTGCTGTAGCGTCAATATTTCCCCTCACTTCAACTAAGGCCCGAACCATGAAAAACAGCCACAGACCATTATTCCTCCACCAAACTTTACAGTTGGCACTTTGCATTGAGGCAGGTACCGTTCTCCTGGCATCCACCAAAAACCAGATTAGTCCGTCGGACTGCCAGATGGTGAAGCGTGATTCATTCCTCCAGACAGCGCAATTCCAATGGTGGCGAAGCTTTTTACACCCACTCCAGCCAACGCTTGACAACGCTTGACATTGCGCATGGTGATTTTAGGCCTGTGTGCGGCTGCTCGACCATGGAAACCTTGACGAACAGTTCTTGTGTTGACGTTGCTTCCAGAGGCAGTTTGGAACTCGGTAGTGAGTGTTACAACCGAGGACAGACGATTTTTACACGCTACGCACTTCAGCATTCGGCGGTCCTGTTCTGTGAGGTTGTGTGGTCTACCACTTTACGGCTGAGCCGTTGTTGCTCCTAGGTGTTTCCACTTCACAATAACAGCACCTACAGTTGACCGGGAAGCTCTATTAAAGCAGAACTTTGACCCAACTGACTTGTTGGACGTGTCACGTTGAAAGTCACTGAGCTCTTCAGTAAGACCATTCTACTGCCAATGTTTGTCTATGGAGATTGCATAGCAGTGTTCTCAATTTTATACACCGGTCAGCAAACGTGTTTGGCTGAAATGGCCGAATCCACTAATTTGAAGGAGTGTCCACATACTTTTGTATAGATCGTGTATATAAAACACAAATTTCACTGTCCTTCAAGAGTTTCTGAATTTGTGAGGTAGAAGCAGTGTTCAATTCCTTTTGCACCTCATCTGTCAGTCTGATAAGAGTTTCTGAATTTATGAGGTAGAAGCAGAGTGTTCAATTCCTTTGCACCTCATCTGTCAGTCTGATAAGGCTTCTCTGTACCACTGCCTTTGAGTATTGTGGTACAGATCCATGGGTGTAGCTATAACACCATCAGCACTGACACATACTGTTGTAGCTATAATTATATCAATATGCTTGTAGTTGTAGCTATAGCAACATCAATATGCCTATAGTTGTAGCTATAGCAACATCAATATGCCTATAGTTGTAGCTATAGCAACATCAATATGCCTATAGTTGTAGCTATAGCAACATCAATATGCCTATAGTTGTAGCTATAGCAACATCAATATGCCTATAGTTGTAGCTATAGCAACATAAATATGCCTGTAGCCTCAGCCTCCTGGACGTTGGCTCCAGAGGAGGCCAAAGTCAGCTTCTCCTCAGCCTGCTGGACGTTGGCTCTCCAGAGGAGGCCAAAATCAGCTTCTCCTCAGCCTCCTGGATGTTGCGTCTCTAGAGGAGGCCAAAATCAGCTTCTCCTCAGCCTCCTGGACGTTGGCTCTCCAGAGGAGGCCAAAATCAGCTTCCTCAGCCTCCTGGATGTTGGCTCTCCAGAGGAGGCCAAAATCAGCTTCTCCTCAGCCTCCTGGACGTTGGCTCTCCAGAGGAGGCCAAAGTCAGCTTCTCCTCAGCCTCCTGGACGTTGGCTCTCCAGAGGAGGCCAAAATCAGCTTCTCCTCAGCCTCCTGGACGTTGGGTCTCCAGAGGAGGCCAAAATCAGCTTCTCCTCAGCCTCCTGGACGTTGGCTCTCCAGAGGAGGCCAAAATCAGCTTCTCCTCAGCCTCCTGGATGTTGGCTCTCCAGAGGAGGCCAAAATCAGCTTCTCCTCAGCCTCCTGGATGTTGGCTCTCCAGAGGAGGCCAAAGTCAGCTTCTCCTCAGCCTCCTGGATGTTGGCTCTCCAGAGGAGGCCAAAGTCAGCTTCTCCTCAGCCTCCTGGATGTTGGCTCTCCAGAGGAGGCCAAAATCAGCTTCTCCTCAGCCTCCTGGATGTTGGCTCTCCAGAGGAGGCCAAAATCAGCTTCTCCTCAGCCTCCTGGATGTTGGCTCTCCAGAGGAGGCCAAAGTCAGCTTCTCCTCAGCCTCCTGGATGTTGGCTCTCCAGAGGAGGCCAAAGTCAGCTTCTCCTCAGCCTCCTGGACGTTGGCTCTCCAGAGGAGGCCAAAGTCAGCTTCTCCCTCAGCCTCCTGGACGTTGGCTCTCCAGAGGAGGCCAAAATCAGCTTCTCAGCCTCCTGGACGTTGGCTCTCCAGAGGAGGCCAAAATCAGCTTCTCCTCAGCCTCCTGGACGTTGGCTCTCCAGAGGAGGCCAAAGTCAGCTCCTGGACTCCTCAGCCTCCTGGACCTCATTGGCTCTCCAGAGGAGGCCAAAATCAGCTTCTCCTCAGCCTCCTGGACGTTGGGTCTCCAGAGGAGGCCAAAATCAGCTTCTCCTCAGCCTCCTGGACGTTGGCTCTCCAGAGGAGGCCAAAATCAGCTTCTCCTCAGCCTCCTGGACGTTGGCTCTCCAGAGGAGGCCAAAATCAGCTTCTCCTCAGCCTCCTGGACGTTGGCTTCCAGAGGAGGCCAAAATCAGCTTCTCCTCAGCCTCCTGGACGTTGGCTCTCCAGAGGAGGCCAAAGTCAGCTTCTCCTCAGCCTCCTGGGACGTTGGCTCTCCAGAGGAGGCCAAAATCAGCTTCTCCTCAGCCTCCTGGACGCTGGCTCTCCAGAGGAGGCCAAAATCAGCTTCTCCTCAGCCTCCTGGATGTTGGCTCTCCAGAGGAGGCCAAAGTCAGCTTCTCCTCAGCCTGCTGGACGTTGGCTCTCCAGAGGAGGCCAAAATCAGCTTCTCCTCAGCCTCTTGGACATTGGCTCTCCAGAGGAGGCCAAAGTCAGCTTCTCCTCAGCCTCCTGGACGTTGGCTCTCCAGAGGAGGCCAAAATCAGCTTCTCCTCAGCCTCCTGACGTTGGCTCTCCAGAGGAGGCCAAAGTCAGCTTCTCCTCAGCCTCCTGGACGTTGGCTCTCCAGAGGAGGCCAAAATCAGCTTCTCCTCAGCCTCCTGGACGTTGGCTCTCCAGAGGAGGCCAAAGTCAGCTTCTCTCAGCCTCCTGGACGTTGGCTCTCCAGAGGAGGCCAAAGTCAGCTTCTCCTCAGCCTCCTGGACGTTGGCTCTCCAGAAGAGGCCAAAATCAGCTTCTCCTCAGCCTCCTGGACGTTGGCTCTCCAGAGGAGGCCAAAATCAGCTTCTCCTCAGCCTCCTGGATGTTGGCTCTCCAGAGGAGGCCAAAGTCAGCTTCTCCCTCAGCCTGCTGGACGCTGGCTCTCCAGAGGAGGCCAAAATCAGCTTCTCCTCAGCCTCCTGGACGTTGGCTCTCCAGAGGAGGCCAAAGTCAGCTTCTCCTCAGCCTCCTGGACGTTGGCTCTCCAGAGGTGGCCAAAATCAGCTTCTCCTCAGCCTCCTGGACGTTGGCTCTCCAGAGGAGGCCAAAATCAGCTTCTCAGCCTCCTGGACGTTGGCTCTCCAGAGGCCAAAATCAGCTTCTCCTCAGCCTCCTGGATGTTGGCTCTCCAGAGGCCAAAATCAGCTTCTCCTCAGCCTCCTGGACGTTGGCTCTCCAGAGGAGGCCAAAATCAGCTTCTCCTCAGCCTCCTGGACGTTGGGTCTCTAGAAGAGGCGGTCAGAGTCCGAGTCTTCTGGTCTCTCCTCCACTCGTGACTGGGTCTGATCCGCCAGCCTCCCACCATTAGCACTGACAAATTGAAAACCCTAGTCATTGGTCGCCCCCATTATCCACAGTATTAGACTTAAAACAAATCATACACTGTTACCCAGGGGCAGGGCTACCACATTAAGCCTAATCTGAAGATGGCGCTGGCTAAGGCTGGCAGGTGTAGAGAGATATTGTTATCCACGTCGGCACCAACGATGTTAGGATGAAACAGTCAGAGGTCAACAAGCACAACATTAAGAACACGTTCTTATTTCCAATGGCGGCGAGGAACAGTGGGTTAACTGTCTTGTTAACGACAGATTTGTTCCTTGTCAGCTAGGCGATTTGATGTTGCAACCGTCCGGTTACCAGTCCAACGCTCTAACCACTAGGCTACCTGACGCCCCATACATTGCTTCAGCATGCAAATCAGTTAGAAAGTTGTGTTGGCATCGAGTAATTGGGGGAATGATGAGCTCTACAGCAGTCAACTCAATCGTTGGTTGAAAACTGTTTTCTGCCCCTCCCAAATGATAGAATTTGTAGATTATTGGCCCTCTTTCTGGGACTCACCCACAAACAGGACCAAGCCTGGCCTGTTGAGGAGTATTGGACTCCATCCTAGCTGGAGGGGTGCTCTCATCTTATCTACGAACATAGACAGGGCTCTAACTCCTCTAGCTCCACAATGAGATAGGGTGCAGGCCAGGCAGCAGGCTGTTAGCAAGCCTGCCAGCTTAATGGAGTCTGCCACTAGCACAGTCGGTGTAGTCAGCTCAGCTATCCCCATTCAGACCGTGTCTGTGCCTCGATCTAGGGTTGTACAAAACTAAACATGGCGGTGTTCGCTTTAGCAATCTCACTGGAATAAAGACCTCACTCATTCCTGCCATTATTGAAAGAGATTGTGTTCTGTTATCTCACATTTCAAAATAGGGCTTCTTAATGTTAGATCCCTCACTTCCAAGGCAGTTATAGTCAATGAACTAATCACTGATCATAATCTTGATGTGATTGGCCTGACTTAAACATGGCTTAAGCCTGATGAATGTACTGTGTTAAATGAGGCCTCTCCTCCTGGTTACACTAGTAACCATATCATGAAATCTATGCAGCCTACTCAATACTGTTTACAGGCCTCCTGGGCCATTCCTCACTGAGTTACCTGATTTACTATTGGACCTTATAGTCATGGCAGATATTATTCTAATTTTTGGGGACTTTAATATGAACATGGAGAAGTCCACAGACCCACTTCAAAAGGCTTTCGGAGCTATCATCGACTCAGTGGGTTTTGTCCAACATGTCTCCGAACCTACTCACTGCCACAGTCATACTCTGGACCTAGTTTTGTCCTGTTGAATAAATATTGTGGATCTTAAAGTTTTTCCTCATAATCCTGGACTATCAGACCACCATTTTATTACATTTGCATTCGCAACAAATAAGTATCATATACAGAGCCTATAAACTCTCAGACAACCCAAAGGGCATTCCTAGATGCCCTTGCAGACTCCCTCCACCTACCCAAAGTACATAAATCGGGTTACCCACCCAACGGAGGAACTAAATGTAACCTTGCGCAATACCGTAGACGCAGTCGCATCCCTAAAAACAAACATTTGTCGGAAGAAACCTGGTATACAGAAAATACCCGGGCCCTGAAGCAAGCTTCCAGAAAATACCCGGGCCCTGAAGCAAGCTTCCAGAAAATACCCGGGCCCTGAAGCAAGCTTCCAGAAAATACCGGGCCCTGAAGCAAGATTCCAGAAAACACAGAGCCCTGAAGCAAGATTCCAGAAAACACAGAGCCCTGAAGCAAGATTCCAGAAAATACAGGGCCCTGAAGCAAGCTTCCAAAAATTGGAACGGAAATGGTGCTCCACCAAACTGGAAGTCTTCTGACTAGCTTGGAAAGACAGTACCGTGCAGTACCGAAGAGCCCTGACTGCTGCTCGATCATCCTATTTTTCCAACCTAATTGAGGAGAATAAGAACAATCCAACATTTATTTTTGATGCTATCGCAAAGCGAACTAAAAAGCAGCATTCCCCAAGAGAGGATACCTAGGATAGGGTAAGTAATCCTTCTCAACCCCCCCCTAAAAATATTTAGATGCACTATTGTAAAGTGGCTGTTCCACTGGATGTCATAAGGTGAATGCACCAATTTGTAAGTCGCTCTGGATAAGAGCGTCTGCTAAATGACTTAAATGTAAATGTATGATGATGTAATGTAGGATGGCTTTCACTTCAGCAGTGGTAAATGCATGAACTTCTTTGACGAAAAGATCATGATCATTAGACTGCAAATTACAGACTCCTCTTTAACTTCTTTGGGGTAGGGGGCAGTATTGGGTAGCTTGGATGAAAAACATGCCAAAATTAAGCTGCCTGCTACTCAGCCATAAAAGCTAGAATATACATATAATTAGTGAATTTGGATAAAAAACACTCTGATGTTTCTAAAACTGTTTGAATGATGTCTGTGAGTATAACAGGACTCATATGGCAGGCAAAAACCTGAGAAAAAATCCAACCAGGAAGTGGGAAATCTGAAGATACTGTGGGATATGAGTTATGTTTCACTTCCCAAGGCTTCCACTAGATGTCAACAGTATTTAGAACCTGTGAGGATTCTACTCTAAAGGAGAGGCTCATAAGGGCTCTTTGAGTGAGTGGTCTGGCAGAGTGCCACAGCCTCGGTCTGGCAGAGTGCCACAGCCTCGGTCTGGCAGAGTGCCACAGCCTCGGTCTGGCAGAGTGCCACAGCCTCGGTCTGGCAGAGTGCCACAGCCTGGGTCTGGCAGAGTGCCACAGCCTCGGTCTGGCAGAGTGCCACAGCCTCGGTCTGGCAGAGTGCCACAGCCTCGGTCTGGCAGAGTGCCACAGCCTGGGTCTGGCAGAGTGCCACAGCCTCGGTCTGGCAGAGTGCCACAGCCTGGGTCTGGCAGAGTGCCACAGCCTCGGTCTGGCGCGCTCACGTGAAAGGTAGCTACGTTCCACTTCATTTGTACAGACAAAGGAATTGTCCGGTTGGAACATTAATGAAGTTTTATGTTAAAAACATCCTAAAGATTGATTCCATACTTAGTTTGGCATGTTTCTACGGGCTGTAACGGAACATTTTGAACTTTTCGTCCGACGTTCGGCGCAACCTTTTGGATTTGTTTACCAAGCGACCAAACAAAATAAGATATTGGGGAGGGTGGGTCAAGAAGTTAAAATAAGGGACAAAAATATAGAAAATAGAATATAGAATGCCCACCCTAGTCACACCCTGGCCTAACCAAAATAGAGAATAAAAAGTTGTTTACATCCCTGTTAGTGAGCAATTCTCCTTTGCCAAGATAATCCATCCACCTGACAGGTGTGGCATATCAAGAAGCTGATTAAGCAGAAGGATCATTACACAGGTGCATCTTGTGCTGGGGCCAATAAAAGGCCACTCTAACAGATGTCTCAAGTTTTGAGGTCCCTGACTGCAGCAATGTCCACCAGAGCTGTTGCCAAAGAATTCACCAGAGCTGTTGCCAATGAATTCACCAGAGCTGTTGCCAATGAATTCACCAGAGCTGTTGCCAATTAATTCACCAGAGCTGTTGCCAAAGAATTCACCAGAGCTGTTGCCAATGAATTCACCAGAGCTGTTGCCAATGAATTCACCAGAGCTGTTGCCAATGAATTCACCAGAGCTGTTGCCAATGAATTCACCAGAGCTGTTGCCAATGAATTCACCAGAGCTGTTGCCAATGAATTCACCAGAGCTGTTGCCAATGAATTCACCAGAGCTGTTGCCAAAGAATTCACCAGAGCTGTTGCCAAAGAATTCACCAGAGCTGTTGCCAATGAATTCACCAGAGCTGTTGCCAATGAATTCACCAGAGCTGTTGCCAATGAATTCACCAGAGCTGTTGCCAATGAATTCACCAGAGCTGTTGCCAAAGAATTCACCAGAGCTGTTGCCAATGAATTCACCAGAGCTGTTGCCAATGAATTCACCAGAGCTGTTGCCAATGTCGTTTCAGAGAATTTGGCACTACGTCCAACCTGGCCAATCGCAGACCACATGTAACCACGCACGCACAGGAACTCCACATCCGGCTTCTTCACCTGCGGGATCGTCTGAGACCAGCCACCAAGACAGCTAATGAAACTGAGGAGTATTTCTGTCTGTAATAAAGCCCTTTTTTGGAGAAAAACTCATTCTGATAGGCCCACCCACTTGAGAGCCAGGCCCAGCCTATACCCTCTCAGGCTGTGCCCCTGCCCAGTCATGTGAAATACATATATTAGGGCCTAATGAATTTATTTACTGATTTGAACTGTAACGGAGTAAAATTGTTAAAATTGTTGGATGTTGTGTACATTTTTTTGTTCAGTAAAATATTCAGAAATGTGATCCATTATAAATATACCATTTATTCTTTACATTAATACAATGCCTATAGGTGTGACACTTTATGGGTGATGTAAGGGATCTCATCCACCTCTTCTGAGGAGAAGTAGTGAGAAGGATCGGAGGACCAAAACGCAGCGTGGTTTGTGTCCATAATTTAATTAAGCAAAATGAACACTGAACAAAAACAATAAACAACAAACGAACAGTCCCGTAAGGTGAATGACAAAACACTAAACAGGAAATAAATACCCACAAAACCCAGGTGGAAAAAAGGCTACCTAAGTATGATTCTCACTCAATCAGAGACAACTAACGACACCTGCCTCTGATCGAGAACCATACTAGGCCAAACACAAGGTGGAAAACCAACATAGACTGCCCACCCCAACTTACTAAAACAAATAATAAAATAACAGAACTATGGTCAGAACGTGACAGTTGGTCGTTACAAAATTTACAATTTCTGCTTTTAAAGAAACGTCCTTAACTTTGTTAATAAGTAGGTATGTGTGAGGCAACATGCAAACTTTTTCTCAACAGATATTATCAACCAAACATAAAGTATATAGATACAACATCCTGTTGAAACAAGGCACATATAGCTCTGTTATTGCATGGACCAAAAGAAAAACGAATCTGTCCAACTGATGAGTCAGCAGGGCTAATGGAAGGTAAGTTCTGAGGATCAGGTCTATTGATGAGTCAGCAGGGCTAATGGAAGGTAAGTTCTGAGGATCAGGTCTATTGATGAGTCAGCAGGGCTAATGGAAGGTAAGTTCTGAGGATCAGGTCTATTGATGAGTCAGCAGGGCTAATGGAAGGTAAGTTCTGAGGATCAGGTCTATTGATGAGTCAGCAGGGCTAATGGAAGGTAAGTTCTGAGGATCAGGTCTATTGATGAGTCAGCAGGGCTAATGGAAGGTAAGTTCTGAGGATCAGGTCTATTGATGAGTCAGCAGGGCTAATGGAAGGTAAGTTCTGAGGATCAGGTCTATTGATGAGTCAGCAGGGCTAATGGAAGGTAAGTTCTGAGGATCAGGTCTATTGATGAGTCAACCGGGGTAATGGAAGGTAAGTTCTGAGGATCAGGTCTATTGATGAGTCAACCGGGGTAATGGAAGTTAACTTCAGAGGGTCTTCCTAGGAATTGTCTTATCCAATTGATGTTATTTTCCTGTCAATATATAGAAGGGAAGAGCATATGTTCGTCTAGAGATCCCCCCTCAGCCTTGGTTATTGGGACTCGTCCTTTTAAAGATAAGTTCCACTGTAGCCATTGATTTAGCTTCTTCTGGGTGTGATAGCGTGCGTCTCGGTGAGAGCTGTAGGAGTCAGGCGCAGGAGAGCAGGGATGTCTGAGAAGCGTGTTTAATAATGTAGTCCACCAATACAAAAATGGCACAGACAAAAAAATCCCAAACTACGCTCTAGAAACTCAGAACTCGTGCAACCGCACGGAGGAACAAACACAGTCCCAGTTCTAAATACATAACCGTGAAAACAACAAACATGAAATACAAACGAGCACAACAACCGCAAGTATAATCCCGTATGAACTAAGGCAGGCAACAGGTTACCCTTATGCACACAGAATTAAACACACATGAAACCAGGTGTGAAAAGGAATCACAGACAAAGACAAACAGAAAAGGAAAAAGGATCGGTGGCGGCTAGTAAACCGGCGACGCCGACCGCCGAGCAGGGAGAGGAGTTAACTCGGTAGAAGTCGTGACACTAGGTTTTCTGAATAACAGGGTTAATATTAGGAAGCCTCTAGAGTTCTGATCCTTAGTAAATGGTTATGTCTAAATATGTACGTTTTATTTCACTGGAATAAATACCATAATATGAAGGTGTCACATAATTTTTGACAGCCATGAGTTCACATTTATTCATGTTAAGACATACAGCAGATGCTTTGGAAAATATAATATAATAATATATGCCATTTAGCAGACGCTTTTATCCAAGGCGACTTACAGTCATGTGTGCATACATTCTACATATGGGTGGTCCCGGGAATCGAACCCACTACCCTGGCGTTACAAGCGCCATGCTCTACCAACTGAGCTACAGAAGGACCACAAAATAATTATATCACATTGATTGATATGGGAATCTGACCAGCATCTTTAAGAAAAAGTGTAGTATCGTCAGCCAGCTCGCTTATATACATCTATTTGCTATGGAAATACCTACTACAGGACTATTGTTAATAGCATTTGTAAAAATCTGGGTAACTAATAAAAACAGATACGGTGAGATGGGACAACCTTGCCTGGTTCCTCTCTTTAACGCAAATAACAAAAAGTCCAGTTTGATAGAGCTATTATCATTCGTATAGAGAGTCTTGAAAGCCCTACAGAAAACGTTCAGTTTGATAGAGCTGTTACCATTTATATAGAGCAGGGCTGCCCAACCCTCTTCCTGGAGATCTACCGTCCTGTGGGTTTTCAGTCCAACCCTCTTCCTGGAGATCTACCGTCATGTGGGTTTTCAGTCCAACCCTCTTCCTGGAGATCTACCGTCCTGTGGGTTTTCGGTCCAACCCTCTTCCTGGAGATCTACCGTACTGTGGGTTTTCAGTCCAACCCTAATTTAACACACCTGATTCTACTAATTAGCTGCTCAACAAGAACTTAACTAGCTGAATCAGATATGCTAAATTAGGGTTGGGCTGATAACCTACAGGACAGTAGATCTCCAGGAAGAGGGTTGGACTGAAAACCCCATCGTCCTTTAGGTGCAATCACTGAGAGCATTACCATGATTATCTCTCAATACCACAAGGATGACGCGAGTAAAGTTTAGTCTTGAGCTGTCGGTTGGTTATCTTGGAATGTAGCAGGGAATCTTAAAAGCATTACTTATTTTGTTTATATATAAATACTACCAAATAGGGCAATCTTCTGTATAACACCCTTGTCACAACACGACTGATTGGCTCAAATGCAATTAAAAAGGAAATAAATTGTACAAATTAACGAGGCACGCCTGTTAACCTCTCTGGGTTAACAGGCGTGCCTGAGTCATTACATCACACATTTAAGATACCAAATTAATGCTACACTCGTTGTGAATCCAGCCAACATGTCAGATTTCAAAAAAGGCGTTTTGGCAAAAGCATAAGATGCTATTATCTGATGATAGCACAACAGTAAACAACGAGAGAAGCATATTTCAACTCTGCAGGCGCTACACAAAACGCAGAAAGAAAATATAAATCATGCCTTACCTATGACGAGCTTCTTTTGTTGGCATTCCAATATGTCCCATAAACATCACAAATGGTCCTTTTGTTCGATTAATTCCGTCCATATATATCCAAAATATCCATTTATTTGGCGCGTTTGATCCAGCCAAACACTGGTTCAAACTTGACCAACGTCACTACAAAATATCTCAAAAGTTACCTGTAAACTTTGCCAAAACATTTCAAACTACTTTTGCATTACAACTTTAGGTATTTTTAATTAAACGTAAATAATCGATAAAATTGAAGACGGGATGATCTGTGTTCAATACAGGAAGAAAACAAACTGAAGCTTTCTGGTGACGCGCCTCTATCTAACAGTACACATGTCGTGACACTTGTTCAAGATGGCCGTACTTCTTCATTACACAAAGGAATAACCTCAACCAATTTCGAAAGACTGGTGACATCCAGTGGAAGCAGTAGGAACTGCAAGAAGGTCCCTGAGAAATCTGGTTTTCCAATGAAAATTAATTGAATAGACATTGACCTCAAAAAAACCCAATCTGAATGGTTAGTCCTCGGGGTTTTGCCTGCTACATAAGTTATGTTATACTCACAGACATGATTCAAACAGTTTTAGAAACTTCAGAGTGTTTTCTATCCAAATCTACTAATAATATTCATATCTTATCTTGTCTTTTCTGGGGATGAGTAGCAGGATGTTGAATTTGGGCACGCTGTTTATCCAAAAGTGAAAATGCTGCCCCCGAAGAAGTTTTAACAAGAAGTGTATCTTTCATTGGACTTGTTAATGAAAGTTACATATTTCAAAAAAATATTTTTGAATTTCGCACGCTGCCTTTTCAGCGGAATGTTGCCCTAGAAAGGTTCAATCCTCTGCCTTTACTTCTTGAGACACCCCAGAAATAACCCCTTGATGAGCACCCTGCTTCAAAAACAATACAGGAAACGTTCCACTCTGATATCTTTTCGAGGCTTACAAGCGCTTCTTCTACTCCGCAGACACACAAAAATTCTAAATAAGATGGCTTCTTGTAACTCACCAACTCCACACTTTCCTCCAACACATTCCAAATGTTCCTCGAGACGTTAAACGGATTTCCCAGGTCGCATTGGTCCAACACCCTCATTCCGACTAAAACCGAGTCTAGGGGTTTCCTATTGTCCACCACAGCTTTACTTCTCTTGTTTTCCTTCTTCTTTGCCATTGTAACCCATTCCCTCTCATTCTCTGTGCTATTATCGTCACCCGACTCTCTAGCAGTTTCAAACTAAGCCTCATTTTCCGCCATCTTTCACAACCCAACTGGATCATTCTTCTTCTGCTGTGGGATTGGGCTGACGGGATCCGCATCCAACTTCCAACGGTGCATACAGCGCCACCTACTGTACTGGAGTGTGAGGCCAGTCACAGCCTACATACATTAAATTCTCTTCATTAGTCCTGTTCCTCTTAGAAAGTGAAATAGAGACATCACTTTGAGACACCACACATCCTCTCCAATCCCATTAACAGCACCATCCTCTCCAATCTCATTAACAGCACCATCCTCTCCAATCCAATTAACAGCACCATCCTCTCCAATCCAATTAACAGCACCATCCTCTCCAATCCAATTAACAGCACCATCCTCTCCAATCCCATTAACAGCACCATCCTCTCCAATCTCATTAACAGCACCATCCTCTCCAATCCAATTAACAGCACCATCCTCTCCAATCCAATTAACAGCACCATCCTCTCCAATCCCATTAACAGCACCATCCTCTCCACAAACAAGTCTTCCCTATCCGACCTGCCAGTCTTCAAAATTTATTTTGCAATGCTCGTGTCAGCATGTGACTCAGCTGCAGCGCTCAGTCTCTACACACAGCCCTCTGGCTCTCCCCACTATTCACACATTCAACAACAGGCTGCCTCACTGCCGGATAGTCAGCAGTTGCAGGAGGTCACAGTTAAATATATATTGCAATTTAGTACAATTTAGAATTAGGCCCAAAAACCTGAAATACATTTTCACCTGCGACATTTCAAAGTATCCCAATTTTCCTGGTAAATCGCAGACATGGCAACCCTGAACAGAATACAAGATGTTCTGGCCACGTCCCAAAAGTACAAAGGCTGCCGTAATTGGTCCATCTGGTCAGTACAAAGTAAACAGTGGTACGTGAATGATCCAGTGATCCATGGCCGGCATTGGGGAACGTTCCTCCGTGGATTTTTCCCTGAAACCAAGTATAGATGTGGACATGATTTAGGGCAGGAGAGAATGGGGACGTGAGACGGTGTCTGGAGATATATATAGTCGTTGTTATTTGTTTTTAAAGAATATATACAGATATTTGAAAGGATTACCTGTATAAATGTTAGAGTATTTAAGTGGTTAACTACTTAAGACATTGGCTTGAATCTACGTTGTGCCTTTAGATTTGGAGAAAATGAACAGAGAAAGAACAATGTTTTACTTCTCTCATTGCCTTCTCAAGCCCCAAACCCTGGGCCTGGTCGGTTTGGTCTGCCTTGAAAGCGTTCCCGGATGCCTCGAGATGTACCTCTGGGTTTAGAAACCCTGTGGTTATAGTTAGCTGGCAAACGATCTAGCATACTAACTAGCTAACTAGCTAGCTAGCTAACTAACTAGCTAACTAGCTAACTAGCTAACTAACTAATTAACTAACTAGCTAACTATCTAGCATACTAACTAGCTAACTAACTAACTAGCTAACTAGCTAACTAGCATACTAACTAGCTTACTATCTAGCATACTAACTAGCTAACTATCTAGCATACTAACTAGCTAACTAACTAGCTAACTAGCTAACTATCTAGCATACTAACTAGCTAACTAACTAACTAACTAGCTAACTAGCTAACTATCTAGCATACTAACTAGCTAACTATCTAGCATACTAACTAGCTAACTATCTAGCATACTAACTAGCTAACTAACTAGCTAACTAGCTAACTATCTAGCATACTAACTAGCTAACTAACTAACTAACTAGCTAGCTAACTAGCTAACTATCTAGCATACTAACTAGCTAACTAACTAACTAACTAGCTAACTAGCTAACTATCTAGCATACTAACTAGCTAACTATCTAGCGTACTAACTAGCTAACTATCTAGCATACTAACTAGCTAACTAACTAGCTAACTATCTAGCATACTAGCTAACTAACTAACTAGCTAACTAGCTAACTAGCTAACTAGCTAACTATCTAGCATACTAACTAGCTAACTAACTAGCTAACTAGCTAGCAAACTAATGCAACATTTTTTTACATGTTTTTTTTTCTTCGCCAGATGCTAGTTAGCTGCCACACACCGTCTCACTTGTGAATTACAGCAACAGTCAGGGTTTCCAGGTCATAGGTCAGGTCATAGGTCAGGTCAGGTCAGGTCAGGTCAAGCCATAACAATGACTTACTAGTACTCAAAAATCCCACCCATAAACATGCTATTACTCCAACCTCGTGAAAGTGACAAACTGACATGTTTTCATTTTCCAACAACTTTATATCGAAGGAGTGCCTTTACATTGACGGCCTGCACATGTGCAGTTTGGTGCGAGACGACCGTTCGACCTGATGACGTATTTCTGCTCACAAGTCTGATCAAAGATTTCTATTGGAGAAGCAGTTTCTTCATACTGTACTGTTTTTAGGCTGTAACCCTAACTAGCTAGCCAACTGAACTGTTCACGTTCTTGTCAGCTGACTATGTCATGATCGAGTTGACTTTAGAGTGCAGAGAACTGTGACCAGTTATTATGAACGCGAACATGTGATTAGAAGCTACTCATGCTAGCTAGCTAACAAGCTAGTAATGCATGTTTTCTTTAGTGAGCCCCCCTATCCCACCCTATGCCGGTTAGATATGTAATAGAACTAATGCCATTTGCTGGCTGGGTGCCCTCTCTCTGAAGGCTGATGTTTATATTGTAGCCTGACTGAAAACACAGTTCGCGTTTCGACAAATTCCTCAATAGATGGTGCCGAGTTTAGAAAGCTAATGGGGTAAACTATTAGCCTACTGTCAGTTGATATCACAGAGTCTATCAGTGTAGCTCGGCGTGCAGTTACTGTACTGATAGGAATAAAGGGGTGTGTCTGTGTTTTATCAACACAAAAAAAGCATTATCCGACCTGTGGCCTGTCTATGAACTGAAGTGCCTCTCATTATAAAAGAACAGAGCGTCCTCATCATGTCTGCGGCAGCTCCCAACAGTAAGAGCCAGTCCTGTCTCAGAGAAGACTTGACCTGCGCCATCTGCTGTGACCTCTTTACTGAGCCGGTGATGCTAGGGTGCATCACTTCTGTAAGCACTGTATCAGTACCTACTGGAGGGGTACCCAGACACCGGTTTCCTGTCCCCAGTGTAGGAAGGAGTTCACCACCAAACACTTCCAGACCAACAACCATGGTGGAGAAGGTTAGGGCCTCCACCTCGGACTGTTATGTCCAGAATGTGAGTTAGTTATTTTAAGAGAGGGTTGTCTTTTGCGGTTTGTGGGGTTGGGTTGGTTTGGTTTGAGGTGGGTTGGTTTGTGGTGGGTTGGTTTGTGGGGTTGGGTTGGTTTGGTTTGAGGTGGGTTGGTTTGTGGTGGGTTGGTTTGTGGGGTTGGGTTGGTTTGGTTTGAGGTGGGTTGGTTTGTGGTGTGTAGGTTTGGTTTGAGGTGGGTTGGTTTGTGGTGGGTTGGTTTGTGGTGTGTAGGTTTGGTTTGAGATGGGTTGGTTTGTGGTGGGTTGGTTTGTGGTGTGTAGGTTTGGTTTGAGGTAGGTTGGTTTGTGGTGGGTTGGTTTGTGGTGTGTAGGTTTGGTTTGAGGTGGGTTGGTTTGTGGTGGGTTGGTTTGTGGTGGGTTGGTTTGTGGTGTGTAGGTTTGGTTTGAGATGGGTTGGTTTGTGGTGGGTTGGTTTGGTTTGAGATGGGTTGGTTTGTTGTGGGTTGGTTTGTTGTGGGTTGGTTTGTGGTGTTGTTTTTTTTTTAAAATCAAATCAAATCAAATCACATTTTATTTATATAGCCCTTCGTACATCAGCTGATATCTCAAAGTGCTGTACAGAAACCCAGCCTAAAAACCCCAAACAGCAAGCAATGCAGGTGTAGAAGCACGGTGGCTAGGAAAAACTCCCTAGAAAGGCCAAAACCTAGGAAGAAACCTAGAGAGGAACCAGGCTATGTGGGGTGACCAGTCCTCCTCTGGCTGTGCCGGGTGGAGATTATAACAGAACATGGCCAAGATGTTCAAATGTTCATAAATGACCAGCATGGTCGAATAATAACAAGGCAGAACAGTTGAAACTGGAGCAGCAGCACAGTCAGGTGGACTGGGGACAGCAAGGAGTCATCATGTCAGGTAGTCCTGGGGCATGGTCCTAGGGCTCAGGTAGTTGAAACTGGAGCAGCAGCACAGTCAGGTGGACTGGGGACAGCCTTTATTTAATGAGAGCCTGCGGAAAGTGGAGGAGGCAAAGGGCATCCGTCAAGTGGAGTAGCGACCATGTCCAGTAATGACTGTTATGACAGTGTCATGGCATGATGTCATCTGTGTGTCAAGGGTCCTATATGCAGCTTAATGTAACTAGGCAAGTCAGTTAAGAAAAAATTATTATTTTCAATGACGGCCTAGGAACAGTGGGTTAACTGCCTGTTCAGGGGCAGAACGACAGATTTGTACCTTGTCAGCTCGGGGGTTTGAACTTGCAACCTTCCGGTTACTAGTCCAACGCTCTAACCACTAGGCTACCCTGCCGCCCCAGGCGGGTTGGATTGAGGTGGGTTGGATTGAGGTGGGTTGGTTTGAGGTGAGTTGGTTGGTTTGAGGTGGTGTGGTTTGAGGTGAGTTGGTTGGTTTGAGGTGGTGTGGTTTGAGGTGAGTTGGTTGGTTTGAGGTGGTGTGGTTTGAGGTGAGTTGGTTGGTTTGAGGTGGTGTGGTTTGAGGTGAGTTGGTTGGTTTGAGGTGGTGTGGTTTGAGGTGAGTTGGTTGGTTTGAGGTGGTGTGGTTTGAGGTGAGTTGGTTGGTTTGAGGTGGTGTGGTTTGAGGTGAGTTGGTTGGTTTGAGGTGGTGTGGTTTGAGGTGAGTTGGTTGGTTTGAGGTGGTGTGGTTTGAGGTGAGTTGGTTGGTTTGAGGTGGTGTGGTTTGAGGTGAGTTGGTTGGTTTGAGGTGGTGTGGTTTGAGGTGAGTTGGTTGGTTTGAGGTGGTGTGGTTTGAGGTGAGTTGGTTGGTTTGAGGTGGTGTGGTTTGAGGTGTGTTGGTTGGTTTGAGTTGGTTGGTTTGAGGTGGTGTGGTTTGAGGTGGGGTGGTTGGTTTGAGTTGGTTGGTTTGAGGTGAGTTGGTTGGTTTGAGTTGGTTGGTTTGAGGTGAGTTGGTTGGTTTGAGGTGGTGTGGTTTGAGGTGAGTTGGTTGGTTTGAGTTGGTTGGTTTGAGGTGAGTTGGTTGGTTTGAGGTGGTGGTTTGAGGTGAGTTGTTGGTTTGAGGTGGTGTGCTTTGAGGTGAGTTGGTTGGTTTGAGGGGGTGTGGTTTGAGGTGAGTTGGTTGGTTTGAGGTGGTGTGGTTTGTTGTTATTATTATACTAAGGAAAAGCATGAGTTGGCTCACACCCCAAAACGTTGGTAGTGGTGCTGACTAACAGCTAGTAAACTGACGGCTGTAAAAACATTTTTTTTTGTCAGAAATCTATATACAAGCTTCCAGTAATGTATTTGGTAGACCACCAATGGTTTTGGCATCACTGTGCCTTCAGACCCTGGTCGTCATATCTAAGCAGGAAAGGAAAGTGACCTTCGAGTTAAGGAATTGGGGAAAAAATGGCTTCTCGTCTCTGTCTGTTACTCTTTCGTTTTCTCTCTGTCTCTCTCCCTCTGTCTCTCTCTCCCCCATCCCCCTTTCTGTCTCTCTCCCTCTGTCTCTCTCTCCCCATCCCCCTTTCTGTCTCTCCCCCAAGCAGCACAGTGTAATGACAATTTACTCGTGGTCATCCCAAATGACCCTGTAGCATTTATAGTGCACTACTACTTACGACCAGGGTGGTAGTGCACTATATAAGGAATAGGGTGCCATTTGGGATGCATTATCTCCAGCCAAAGGTCACTTTCCTCTGCCTTCATATTTCTTTATTTGCCATAATATCAGGGATGGGCAACTGGTGGCCCTGTAAGCCTGCAGATCCATATCCCCCCACGAGATGAGACAGGACATTAAGTTAAGGTACTCAGCCCTGGGAGCCACTGCTAGGACTGGCTCTGACTGCATG